>NW_005370271.1:2408167-2420481 GCF_000412655.1 Myotis brandtii
CCCGGAGAACCGCCGCCCGCCGCCAGCCCCTCAGTCGGAGCCCGATTGCTCTCTGAGCACCACTTTCCTCTAATCAGGCCGTTCTTCACTGGGGCCGCTTTAATTAAGGGCCCGCTGTCAACACGAAACATATGTTCCGAAGTCTCGCTTTGCTTACTAATGACGCCGGGATTATTAAGTCTGGAAGGAATTTCCAGGGCCGCGTGCTGGGCCCCTGCCTCCCCCCCCCACTCCCCACCCCTCAGCTTCCACCCTGGACCCCCCCTTCCTCCCCAGGCTGCCCTCGGAAACTGACCTAGGAGAGCCATTTGTCCGGATCAACGTTCAGGTTTAACGTCCTGGAACAGGGTTTGAGCGCCTCCTTTCCTTGGGATCCAGGCTACAACGGGGTCTTCCTTCAAACACACTCTGTATAAAGTTATCACATACACACACTCACATATCCCACACATGTGCACAGGTATCTGCAGGCTCCCCTGTCGTACATGTGTATATTATACACACGTGTGCATACAGATGTACACAGTACATGTGAGTGTGTATATGCATATGTATACATGTATGTATACACACACACACGAGTATATACATACACACATTTCCCCCCTGTGAATTGAAGACGAGGGCAGACCGACCCCCTGGGGGCTGAGCTCAGGATCTTCCCAGTTGTCCCAGGTGCGGCCAGAAGCCTTCTCGAAAGACCCCAGTGGTATCTGCAGCCTGTGAGCGGCCTCCCCGAGTGTGAGCTGGACCTGGTGACTTGCTTCCAGCCAACAGAACGCAGCACAAATGAGGCTGTCACTTCTGAGAGCAGTGGCCACCGGCACTCGCCCCCCTCCTGACTGCACTGACGGAGCAGCTGTCGGTGCAGAGCCCCCGAGGCCGGCACTGGGCCAGGCACTGGGGGAGCCCTTAGCCTAACAGCCACTCGAGAGCCGGAAAGCAAATCCACCCCCGTTGGGCCTTGAGCTGACCACAGCCCTGGTCGCCTCCATCACGCGGCCTCGTGTGACACCAGGTATGGAGGGCCCAGCGTGGCTGCACTCAGATTCCTGCCCTTCAGAGACTGGGAGGTGAGGAATGTAGGGTGTCTGGATTTACGGTAATCAGGACTCTGCCCAATAGATAACCTATTATGGCTCTGCCCAATAGATAATCCTAAGCAATTTATTTTGGCTCCTAAATTACAAACGCCTGAAGTACCACCCCTGGAAGTGGCAGAAGACAGACCCTCTGGAGAGTGAAGGTGGCCATGCTGCGGCCTCAGAGCTCTGCGGTGAGCATGAGAGGACCTTTGCTGGGTGGCAGCCCAGGCTCAGGTTGTGGCAGGCGCTGCTCCATCAACCTCAGCTCTTATCACCGCTGACTCCTCAAGCTTGGGTTTATTTGTTTACTTATTTTAAAACATATTTTTATTGATTCCCAAGAGGGAGGGAGAGGAGAGAGAGCTGGAAACATCAATGATGAGAAAGAACCATTGATCAGCTGCCTCCTGCATGCCCCACATTGGGGATCAAGCCTGCCACCCAGACATATGCCCTGACTGGGAATCAAACTGTGACCTCCTGGTTCATAGGTCGATGCCCAACCACTGAGTCACCTGGCCTGGCTCAAGCCCCGGGTTAAATCCCCCTCCATGCAGGCTCAGTCCCTCACCTCTCCCACGAGGGAGAGTTCATCAGCCATTTCATCCAGAGCTCACGACGCACCTACCAGGACCCTTGCCACTGTGGGCTACAGTTAGTTGCTTTTTATGTCGAACCCCCTTCTCCCCATTACTCTTCGCGTCTGCAGCACGCAGCCAAAGGCCTCCCGGAAGCCAACCTAGAGAATCCACCCTTTCTACCTTTCTGTTCCAGGTACAGAGAGAGTTTGAAATCACCTTTCTCCTGAGGGCAAAAAGAGAAAGATGTTTCTGGTTTTGTTGTCTTCAGAGGCGGAGAGCACCACCTTGATGACCCCTGTATCGGTCGTTGGAACTGCTACGGAAAAATACTGTAAACCGGGTGGCTTTTCATCAATAGAAATGTACTAGCATATCTCCCAGGTCTGGAGGCTGACAGGCCCAAGAGTACGGTGCTGGCTGGTGGGAGCTCTCCTGCTGGGATTTTGATTGGGATCACGCTGAAGCTACAGATCAAGTTGGGAAGAACTGCCATTGTGACAATATTGAGCCTCCTTATCCATGAACATGGGATATCTCTCCATTTATTTAATTCCTCTTTGATTTCATTCATCAGAGGTTTGCAGTTTTCCTTGTATACACTTTGTATGTCTTCTTTTGATTCGTACCTAAGCATTTAATTTTTTAGGGCACTAATGTGAATGGTATTGCACTTTTAATTTAAAATTCCACTTGTTCATTTTAAGTGTGTAGAAAAGCAACTGAATTTTGTGTATTAACCTTTATCTTGTGATTCTGCTGTAATCTATTGTTAGATCCTGGACTCATTTTTTTTAAGTTTTAATTATTTTCCACAGAAATACATGCACATTGCATTAAAAAAAGAAATATTGCTCAAAGACTTATGGCCAATGGTTCCTTTCTCCACAGGATCTGTTCCGCAGAAGCAATTACTTTAATCTTTTACAAGCTGTTTCTTTTAATTATAAAAGCATATTTAGTAAAATATGCTCAATTAGGTAGCCCTCGATTTATTGTTTTTAGCCATTTTCACTGGCTTCCTGTTATGACATGCAGGATATTAGCTTTCAAATTCCCCCTTCTCCCCACCATCCTAAAATTGTTCTATCACAATTTTTGGTAAAACACATTTTCAATGTTTATATGATTGTATACTGCTGAGTCAAATTTTGAGGATAATTATATTCCCACTTCTGTTTTTCCTAGTTATCACTTCCCTCACTCATAATTTTTAAAAATTTTAATCCTCACCTGAGGATATGTTTTTATTGATTTTTAAAAAGAGAGGAAGAGAGAGAGAGAGAGAGAGAGAGAGAGAGAGAGAGAAACATCATTGTGAGAGAGAAATATCAATTGGTTGCCTCCCGAACACACCCTGATTAGGGATCAAATCTGCAAGTGAGGTAAGTGCCTTGATTGGGAATCGAACCCACAAACGTTTGGTGCAGGGGGTGACACTCCAACCAACTGAGCCGCCCGGCCAGGCCTCCCTGCTTTACTTTGTAGACATTTTGCTTAATTTCTTTGAATCTCAGTTTGGATCTTCCCACATCTCCCAGAAGCTCCTACCGCCACATTGTCAGAGGTGCCCGGTGGATGGCGAAGTCTGCCCTCCTCCCCCTGGGGACACTCCACGCGCTCTGGGCTCTGCTCTGGAGGATGCTGTAGGTGTGTCATTGCCATCATCCAGCATCTCCCCTTCCCGTCTCTCCTTGTTGGATCAGCAATTTCCTGGATCTTGCATCTTAGTCCTTTTGAGGTCACTCCCTCGTGTTGCTCATTTGCTACAGGGCGCGTGGCAAGGTTGCTTTTTAAGATGTTGCTTTATCTTTATCCTCCTACTTGACAGTCTGGCTGCAGAGAGAATCTCAAGTGGAAAATGTTCTTTTCCTTAGGAAAGTGGCTTGGCACTGCATAGTAAGGTTAGAAAGTGCATTTCCTTTTCCCCAGAAATTCCCCTCCCAAGCATACACCCCAGAGACGGTTTTGCACATACAGATGACAGCACTTACCCAAGAATGTGATGACTGACTGGGTAAGCAATGCAGCAAACAAGCGTGACTCACGGGGTCCAGTCCCAGGCACTTCCATTCTGTCCATCACTGTCTTCCAAACACGGGTCGGCCGTGGGTTAAACACTTGAGCAGGCCCCAAACTATTTTTCCCCTGTTAGGGACCAGAGCCTCCCACAGTCACGTTACAGCATAGCGTGGAGTCATAATCCAGACATGAAAATGTTTAGTCCAAAATGAAGGCAACGTTTTAAAATATGTATTTTATTGATTTTTTTACAGAGAGGAAGAGAGAGGGATAGAGAGTTAGAAACATCAATGAGAGAGAAACATCGATCAGCTGCGCCCTGCACACCCCTGACTGGGGATGTGCCCGCAACCAAGGCACATGCCCCTGACCAGAATCGAACCTGGGTCCCTCCAGTCCGTAGGCTGACGCTCTATCCACTGAGCCAAACCGGTTAGGGCTGAGGGCAACGTTTTGATCGACACTCGAACACTAGACTCTCCCGCCCTCCAGGACTGGCTGGGGCGGGGCTTAGCCTGAAGCGGGAGGGATGGGGGGGTTGTCACTCGGGACGCCTTTGGCTTCTCTTCCAAAAGTTTCCTTGGACAAAACCCGGAGTGACTGCTGACCATCTCTCTGTCCCCAGGGGCCACCTGTTTCATGAGCAGCATGCGCGTACCCTTTGCCCCCGCGCAGGGCGGCCGGGATGACCCTGGGCAGCAGCCAGTCTCCTTGATTGACATCATTGCTGTCTGGGCAGCTCCTGGACTCGAGTCCTTGAGCAGAGTCGTTCACTGCGGCCCCTAAACTTCGAGGGTCCCAAGTGACTGCTGAGATGTCTCACAGGCTTGAGGGACGCACAGACATCCTGTGCCCCCCAGGGGGTGAGACTTACATCATTGCAGCAGCCTTCTTCCAACTAACCCTCCTCAGTCAGTCCTCCCTCTCCCCCACCGTCCTTTCTCACCCTTTTGTGTTAGCAGAGTGGGCAAGTGGCACAGGAGTCTTGCTATTGGTTTGGAATATTTTGGGGGGAAATCTGCATGTGGCGCTCCCTGTGCTTTCTGATGGCCCTCGTGTCCTGGTGCCTCAGAGGAAACGGCCAAGTTAACAGCTCATTTATATTTTGTAGTAGCAAATATTGCAAACAATGCCAGCATCTATAAATAAAGGGCTAAGACAATAAGCCCATGCATTGCAACCACCCAGTCATGATGTTTCCATGAGCACAGACAACAGGGACAATGAACCAGAGCAATACTCATCCACAGGGGTGAGTCTTACAAACAGAATGCTGTGGAAAATGATGAATATCACACATATATGATTTACATATAATATGCACGTGTCATTCTATATGCATTTTTAACATGCAAAATAATAGTGTTGCTTACAACTTCTTCAAACTTCGTTACAGAGGCACGTATGTAGCAAAGTATGAAGACGTTTGAGGCATCAGATACGACAGGGCCATGGCGACAATGACAGTCTTGGCCTCTAGGGGTCGGGAGATGACGTGAAGTGGAGAGGCCAGTCAGCTGTCGTGATAATGGCTCGTTTGTTAAGTTGGGAGATACTAAATTGTCCATTGCATTATATTTTATACTTAGTGATACGTCTTAACCAGTTTGAATTATACTGAATTGTTATTGCATTATATTTTACTAGTGGCCCAGTGCACAGATTCATACACATTGAAATGAAATTAAGTAGAAGAAAGATTCGTGCAGTAATTACATTACTGCAAAAAATTACATGTCAAAATAGTATATATAATATAGTATTATAAAATTAAAACACACGTGCGATTGACGTCAGTGAGTGCTTTATATGTACCGCGCATGCGCGAGTCAACATTTATTTTTAAATTGCCAGTGCGAGCCATATGTATTTGCCAGTCAGTTGGTCAGACGGTCGATGAATAAATCGCGATGTGGTTCATGTTGAATGTCAACAAAAACAACCAAATTCAAGATCAACAATGACAGATCAAAACACATGCATGCGATTGGTGCCAGCGAGAGCTTTACATGTATCGTGCATGTGCGAGTCAACCCTTATTTTTAAATTGCCAGTACGTGTCATATGTACCGGCCGGTCGGCCGGACGGTTGGATGGATGTATGATCGTTCACTTAGCCTTTTATATATAGAAGATACTCAGTGATACGTCTCAACCAGTTTGAATTCTATTTAAAACAAAATAATTTTTCTTTCACATCTTAAAGGCTCCTGTGCGTTCATGTGTAGTCCCAGTGCTGCTGGTGAGCAGGCTGACGCCATTTTCAATTCCGATTATTTGAT
This sequence comes from Myotis brandtii, assembly GCF_000412655.1. NCBI lineage: Eukaryota > Metazoa > Chordata > Mammalia > Chiroptera > Vespertilionidae > Myotis > Myotis brandtii. The sequence goes on from NW_005370271.1 coordinate 2,414,135, forward strand.
GAGATTTCCTGCCTTTTCTCTTTCCCACTCCCCGGGAGCTATTACAGTCTCTGGTTTGTAAAGTCTCACGTGATGTGCCTTTGGTGGGGTCCTTTTTCACGTGTGTTTCCTTGAAGGACACGGCTGGGCCCTTTCAGTATGAATATGGACACATTCCCTTTCATTGTGAGAAATGTGAATGATCTCTTTAATAACATCCCCCCATTTTCACTCCCCCTTTAAAAAACAATCTCTATTGTTGAAGTGTTATATACGCCCCTTTCCTCCCATCGGCTCCTCCAGCCCGCCCCCGCCCTCCATTCCCCGTTTATGAAATTGCTACGATCTGGATTTCAGACCTGGACAAATTCTCTCCTTCTCCTGTAATTCCCCTACAAGTTTTGACCTATTTGTCTCTCCATTCTACTTTCTGGGGTTTTCTCCAAAGTTACCCTATAACCCTCCTAGTGGGTTTAAACTTTTCTTCTATCATAATTTTAATTACAAGGGTTTCCCCTTAATTTTCCAGCTTTGCCATGCCGCCCCCCTTTATTTCATCAATGCAACACCTTGTCATGTCTCCTAGAACGCCCATGTATTTTTGTATTTTCTCACCCCTGGCATTCAATCTTGTTTTCTGAGCATCTCCTTTCTCTCCTCCTCCCTCTCCCACGGCTTCTCTCCTGCTCCCTCTTCCTCTCTCCCTCCTCCTCCTCCTCCTCCTCCATCTCTTCCCTCTCCCCCTCCATCTCTTTCCGTTTCTTCCTGTTCTCTGCTTGATTTCCTTCACGGTACAGCTTTCCACCCACGTTGGGGCATCCACTCTGGTTTAGGAGGCTGCCCTGAGAGGCTGAAGGGAGCTCTGTGTGAGCTGAGGGCGGAGCTTGCTACAGGACCGCACTTCTCTAGGTGTTGTCTGCAAACCTCCGAGAGTCACCGAGACGCGAGCAGGAGCCCACAGGGTCAAGGCTGTCGTCACAATGATACTACATGTGACCTGCCCCGTCCACCATGGTGACACTTGCGCTCACGTGCAGAAAGAGTGGTCGGTGCGACGGTTTACTGCATGTGTCCACTTGGTCGGACATTATTCTGGATGTTTCTGTGCGAGCGTTTTGGGTGACATTCACATGGAAATGGGTGGGCTTCTGAGTAAAGCAGGTTGCCAGCCATTTGTGGGTGGGCCCCATCTAACCAGCTGAAGGCCTGACTAGAATAAAAAGGTTCGAGTACCCTGAGCAAGAGAGAATCCCCAGCAGACAGCCTTCGGGCTTGGACCCGAACACTGGCTCGCCCGGGTCTGCAGCCGCCACCCCGCCCGGCGAGTTGGACGTGCCGGCCTCTAGGACTCCTTATTAAACATCTCTCTACAGACACACAGGTCCTGTTGGTTTGTTTTCCTGGGGAACCCTGACAAAGGCCATGGGGGAAACCACTAGTGCAGACTAAGGCCGAGGCGCCACAACAGAGCGACGGAGTTTGAGCTGTTCGCTGCCAGCACTCACGTGAAAGGCCAGTCTCACTGAAGAATGTCCCTCAGGGAGCAGGAGAAATGTCAGTGTCATTAAGCCTCCACCCTCGCGCCACATCCGTTTCATATCCTGGTGACGCGGGCAGGAGGCAGGGAGCACTCCTGCTGCGTGAAGGGTGCGGTGTTGGTCTCGAGCTACCTGTTCCCATGGAGCACCATTCTTACTAGAAAACGTGGCTGGCGGGCAAGCGAGGCTTGTCCAGACTCAGGGATTCAGCAAACACATCTCAACAAGGAATCCAGTGACCTTGTCCCTTCAAGGAAGACAACGGGCAGCACTTGGGGCCAATGACAAGCTGAGCTTTAAAACCGAGATTCAGAGGCGGGGACTTGTGGCTGCGGGTGAGTGTGAGCTTGCCGTCTCCCAGGACTGGCGCTTTTCCCATGAGCCCAGCGGTGATGCAGAGAGCGCGTCTTTTGATTTGGTAATGAAATGTGTCAACAGCTTAGACGCCCTGCATGACTCAGTGAACCAATACAAAATGGTGTATTGGGCCCGGCCGGTGTGGCTCAGTGGTTGAGCATCGATCCATGAACCAAGAGGTCGCTGGCTCGATTCCCGGTCAGGGCACAGGCCCGTGTTGCAGGCTCGATCCCCAGTGGGGGCGTGCAGGAGGCAGCCGATCAATGATTCTCTCTCCCATCGATGTTTCTATCTCTCTCTCCCTCTCCCTCACTCTAAAGCTCAATAAAAACATATTTAAAAACAAATAACAAAATGTATTAGTAAAAGATCCACTCAAAGTGCTGGGGGGAGGGGAGTGAGGGCAATGGATTTAATACAAGAGAATTCGAAAAGCTCACTGAGCCCAGCAGAGATGAGCGGGGCCCAGTCAGCCTGCAGAGCCATGAGCGTGGAAATGAGTGAGCCGGTTTCAGATCCCACCTTGCAGTAACCTCCAGGAAGCTGTACACCTCCGTGCTGTCAGGGAATATATGCAATTGTTCGGAAAAGCGATTGACATTGTCCTCACTCCACCCTTCCCATCTCCATACCCGTGTGAGGCCAGATCTCCTCCACACCCCGCGACCCAACAACTTATCACGGCGAACTGAGTGAAGGAGCCGACCCGAGGGGCCGGCGTTGTTAACCCGGACCTTTAAAGAGATTTGCAAAACTGTAAAACGATGCCACTCTTTTTACTAAATTTTTGCAGGTTTTGGAAAGAAAAAAACCACAGTTATTTTTTAATAACAACATGTCATTTGTACACATAATTGAATCAATACATATTTAAAACATGTCTTGGTTTTAATTTCTAAATATTAATGGGTATAACCCACATAAACAAAATCTCCTTAGAGTCTTCAATCATTTTAAAAATAATCCTCACCCAAGGGTATATTTTTTAATTGATTTTTTTTTGAGAGAGAGAGAAGAGAGAGAGAGAGGGGAAGGGAGAGAGGAAGGAGGGGAGAAGGAAGGAGAGAGAGAGAGAGAGAAAGAGAGAGAGAGAGAAAGAGAAAGAGAGGAAGGGAGAGAGGGAGGAGGGGAGAAGGAAGGAGAGAGAGAGAGAGAGAGAGAGAGAGAGACACTGATCAGTTGCCTCCCCTACACGCCCCACCCGGGGATGGAACCTGCAACCTTTCTGTGCCGGGGCAACGCTCCAATGAACTAAGCAAGCTGCCCGGGCGCGTCTCCCACGGTTTTAAAGACTGTCTAGGGATCTGGAGATGGAGGGTGGCTCTGGTCGGTGTGACCTGAACAGGCTGCTCCCGTGAAGAGCCCACAGTGGCTGTGTGGTGTGTGGCATTATTTGTCTTACGTTCCCCCTGTACCCCCCCACCCCCCCCTGTTCTGGACATGCTCTGTGGAGAACAGTTAACATTGGTTTTAGTGATGTATTTTCCTTAACTTAATACACCCCACGTGTTAGTATCCCAAATGGCGATCCATGTAAAAGTCATTAATGAATGGTTTTCCCTGGTTTTGCGGACAGGAGCCTCCCCAGCCGGGCACGCCCGCGCCGTGTGGCCTCAGCCCTGCATCTGATCATCGGCGGAGGGATTTGCATGTTTGACTCAAGCCCTCCACACCCTCCGCGTCCCGCGCCCAGTTCCCGTGAGGCCTCCTTTCACCGGGGATCTGCCTGTCACCCCCACGGCCCCCGGGAGCCTCACCACCCCGCCCTTTAAAAACAACATTGCAAATCCTGCTTTCACGCAGGCCAGGCCGAGATAGCTGAGCTGTGACTCACGTCGTTTCAGCAGGGCTTAGTGCTTTCATGTCTTTCTAAACGGACTGGGAGCAAAGGTAAGTAGCTCAATAGGAAGATGTGCAAAGGATATTGACCAGCAATGCGCACACAGGAGATGCCTCTGAGCGGTTACAGGGCGCCCAGCCTCTAGAGCAGTTGACAGCCATTGTTCCCATCAAGCGGGAGTCTGGCCCCTGAGGTTGGTGAGTGCGGACAAACGGCTCCTCTGGAAAGCAGTGGGCGCCATCCAGGAAAGCTAAGAGCATGCTCCCCCCCCGCCCCCCCATGGCCAGCACGTCCATGGTGGTGCCTTCTAAGAACCTTCCCACGTGAGCACCAAGAGGCAGACGCGAGGGTTCTTGCGGTGGCCAAACACCTGACTCTCCAATAGCGGGTGGATCATGACGCCGGGGTACACACACGGACACAATGTGCCAGATGAAAAGACCCACGCAGAGCTACGCCGGCTCAGAGGGTCGGAGTCATACGTTGGGCGGAAAGCCAATGTTCAGACACCGGGAGAACGGTGCTACTTGGTACAGACACCACCCTGAGCAATGCTGGGCTGTGTTTAAGGCTCTCACACAGATGTTTGCACTGATGCAGAGGAATTTGGGGGGGGGGGATATCACAATGGTGGCAGCGAGATCTTTGGGGAGAGGGTTTAAGCACGGTGGTCGGAAGGGACATCAGCGTTACCCGCCATTTGACAGTTTTGAGGGAAGCGATAGTCATGTATTACTTGTGGAATTTAAAGTGAACGAGGAATACGGGCCTGGGAAGACTTAGTCCCCCTTTTCGGCCGCGAGAAACAGATGCAGGTCTTCCTTCTTTGGGTCCATCTGGTCTTGTTCCGGGGCCTCTGAGCCTGGAGGGCCTGGTCCTGCCCTTGGCACGACCTCGGGCAGTTGCTTCTCCTCGGTGCATTGCGTCCACGTGATGAAACAGGGGCTGCTGTTTCTGGGAAAAGGCTAATCTGGCCGAGACTCCACATCAGATGGGACTCACCGAGTCCAGTGGCCATTTCTTCAAAACAAGCTTGGCCCAGCTCTTGGCAGCTGTGGTCTCCCCATCAGATGTGTCGCCGAGACTGGCCTCTGAGATGTAAGAGGCCCAGGCTCCACGGAGATGCTCTCTGGTGTCAGGTGTCACATGAATGATTCCGGGGCCTGGCTTGCCCACGAGAATTAGGATGCCTGCTAAGCCAGGAGACCACGGATCTAACCAGGAACTGTCAGGGGAAGGCAAAGACAAGCTCATCGATGTCTAAACGCATGTCTGTCTGTTTTTGGCACTGGTTTGGGTCAGCACAGTTTTGTGCCTGAAGTTGGGAACTAAATGTTTCTACTCTCAGTGTGCCTACAAATCAGAATTTGGGAATTAAATTGCGTTGGTATCTCAGCTCAGGCCGCCAGAACAAGACCTAAAAGAGGGAGGATGTGCCATGCTTGGACTAATGCCCGATGCACGCCTGCACTGCCCTGAACCCCCCAGTCTAGGCCCTGGGCCAGGGACCCCTCGCACCCTTTCTACCTGAGATGGGCATGACCTGGGACGCTCCAGGCCACCGTCATGGACTTGAAATGGTGCAAAATTCTAGAAGAAGCCGTTTCCACTTGTGGGCCACAGACTAACCTTAGAATAATTTCCCCCCGCCCAGCAATGCAGACGCCCCGTCCCTGAGGCTACTTTATAATGTCAGCTCATGGACTGGCTCCAGTTGTGAATCTATTAGAGAGTCATTCCTTCCCTATCTTGGCTTTACATCCACTGTTTTTTCATCTTACTTTCTTTTTCTTTTTTGATATGTTTTTATTGATTTCAGGGAGAGGAAGAGAGAGGGGGAGAGGGATAGAAACATCAATGATGAGAGAGAATCATTGATTGGCTGCCTCCTGCACCCTCCACACTGGGGATCGAGCCCACAACCCGGGCATGTGCCCAGACTTGGAATGGAACCGGTGACCTCCTGGTTCAAGGATCGATGCTCAACCACCGAGCCACGCCGGCCGGGCCATCTTACTTTCTTAAAAGGCAAACAAACACGAAGACCACTTCTCTTATTCCCCTTGCCCTGCAGGTTACAGCCCCGTTTCTTTGCTCCCCTTTGCAGCAAAACTTCTTGACAATGTTTCCACCCTCAGTGTTTCATGCCTCCTCCACTCTCCCTGGAAGCAGCGCCCACCGGGCATTGCACCCTCCGCGCCACTGAAGCTGCTCCGGCCAAGGGCGCCCATGCCCTCCTCACTGCTGATGCCAGGGGTCAGCCTGGGGCCCAGCCCTGCTGGCTGCTCAGCAGCCCTGGCCAGACCCCGCGCGCCTCCCCCGGAGGCAGGCTCTCGCCCGGCTGCCAGGACTCCGGCAGCCTTCCCTTTCCTCCCTGACTTCTCTGTGGGGAGCGGCCCCCCGCTCTGTCCTGGGTCTGTGTTGCTTCTCGATCTTTATTTCCTTGATGATCTCTCGTCTTCACATACCTCCTATATTCTGATGATGCCACATTTCCAGCTCCACTCAGATCTCTCTCCTGGGCCCCAGCCTCCGATGGCCTTCACCCACGGGACATCTCCCCTTGCCTGTGTGTGAAGCAGCGCAAACTCAACTGTCTGAGTTGCACATCTCCTCTTTACCTCCTGCCCCAA
>NW_005370271.1:2420506-2421333 GCF_000412655.1 Myotis brandtii
TCAGTCAGCAGCAACTTCAGCCTCCCAGGGCTCCATCCCCGAATCGTGAAGTCGTCCTCAAATCCTTTCTTTCTGCCATGGCCCATCCAGTCCATCAGCTCACCTCCTGGCTCTGCCTTGAGCGTTTTCCAGAATCGGACCCTCCACTCTGCCCACTCTTGCCCAAGCCCCTCCCCTCAGACCTGGATGACTTAGATTTCCTTGATTCTACCCCTGCTCCCACAGCCTGTTCTCAATGCAGCAGCCAGAAGGGTCCTTATACAATATCAATTAGATCAAAACGTGATCTAAAGACTTCCATGTCATTCAGAGTCTAAGCCAAAGCCCCTACCATACCCCCAACACACACACACATCACACACAACCACATACACACCACATACACATAATATACATACATCAACCCAACACACATCACATACACACATCACATACACATAGCATATGCATAACACACATCACATACATATAACATACACAGACAACATGCACAACACACATACACACATATCTCTCTCTCTCTCACACACACACACACACACACACACACACACACACACCCCAGCGGGACTACTAGCCCCTCTGCTGGCAATGGTGCCACCTCCCACACTGTCTTGTGTGAAGGCTGACACCGTCCTCACCCCTGTCCCACCGGCACTCAGTCCTGTAGACTCTGCCGCCTACATATGTTGTCAGTACGTGTCCACTTCCTTCAACACGCTGTCAGGCTGTCACCCTGCACACCCCACACCCGCCTCCACCTAAGCCCCGGGAGCAGATGGAAGTGCATGTTCTAGTCTCAAGTCCTCCAACCTCACCGCACAGAG
>NW_005370271.1:2421537-2421767 GCF_000412655.1 Myotis brandtii
CCAACGCCCAGTGCCTACAACTTGCTCCATATCTGTGTGCGGAGTGAATGAGCAAATGCATCATGGAATGGGGAGAGAGATGAGACCGGAAGGAAGTGTGGGTCAAGTTCTACAGGAAATGGCCTTTTGCTGGGCGGTGGGAGCTGCGAAGGTTTGACTCTATCCAAGGGGCCTGCTGAGGCCCAGACAGGGGGTTGCGCTTCCAAGCCCAGCACTTCCCGCTCCTCTGT
>NW_005370271.1:2421976-2425911 GCF_000412655.1 Myotis brandtii
GGGAGGGGGAGAGGAGGGAGGAACAGGACACGAGGGAAGAGCCCTGCAGAGACTTGTCAGGGGCGCGGGAGGGATGAAGCAGGATTATGTCGGCAGAGAAACCTCCCTGGGGCCCCGGGCGGCTGGGAGCCCACAATGGCTGAGTGCCTTCAGACCCGCCAAATAGCTGGGTAATTGGGGTTTAGCTTTCCTGACAACAATGAAGTGAATATGTCATAATTGCCCATTTTTAGAAGCTTCACCTTCTTTCACCGGGGAAGATGATCCTGGCAATTTGGAGCCCGAGGAGCAGGGAGCGGGCCCATTACGCGCTGCTATCGGCCAGCTCCGCGCCCCACATGGAAGTCTGACAGGCACCTCCCTCCCGGGCCTCGCTCCTGTGAAATCTTGTAGCAATTAGCAGGCATTTCACGGCCCATTTCTGTCAAATAATGTGACGGGCAAACCAGGCCTTTGTAAGCGGCTGAGCACTGCAAATCATTTTCTGCTTCCAGATGGAGAGGGAGTTTGGAGTTCATGGGGGTGAGTCGCTGGGAACCAAGTCCAATGTCCTGCATCCTGACCCCTCTCCCTCCTGGACTCAGGGGCAGAGAGGGGCGTGGGCCCCGCCCGCCCCGGTGTCCCGGCCCCTCACGCGCACGTGCTCCCCACCGCCTCCCCCTGGAAGCTCCATCCTGCACAGCAGCCGCGTCCCTGGCGGGCGGGTCCCTTGTCCACCTGCTCTGTTCTCTCCCAGGTCCTCATCCTGGTTCTCTGGCCTCATCCTACCCTCCCCCCGGCCCCGTCTCAGCATGAACTCGCATTCTAACTCCCGGGTCTTACTCCCAGCCTCCCCTGCCCTGCGCTCTGGGCTCACACCCACCCCGGGTCCCAGCGGCCTCTCCGGCTCGGTGTGTCCTGTACTGGCCCTTCCCCTGCTCTCGGGCGCGATCACGGCAGCCTGCTCCCCACGGCGTGTCTCCCGTCCATCTTCATAAAACCCACCCAATAGCATCTCCTGACCCAGAGCCTTCAACGCTCTGCAAAGATCATCAGGACAAGGCCAAAGCCTATGAAACTCAAAGCTCCCGTGGCCACTGCCCTCCACTGCCGCCTCCCAATGCCCCCGTGGGCCCAGGCCCAGGGTGAATAGCGGTGGCTCTGCAGCCAGTGGGCCTGGACTTGGAAGTCTGGCCTCTCCACCACAAGCCACACGTCCCTGGGAAGGCCTGTTTGCTCTCCATTCTCCGGGCTCCTCGTCTGTGATGAGGGGCCTGAGTGGTACCCCCCGGGGGGCTGTGAGGGTGCAGTAAGTCAGAGCCGAGCACCCTGCTGACCGGCTGCCCGCCCCCAGAAGCCCGACTTCTTAGCCCCCCGGCCTTCCCGGTGCCTCAGGGCCCTCCACGCCGCCCTAGGCTTCGGGCGGTACCCAGGCCTCACCCCCGCCCGTGTGTGAGCACACGGTCCACTGGCTCCCTGTCTGCGATGCCAGGGCCTCCAAACCGACACCAGGTCCTCACCAGGCCTGTGCCTCGCCGTGGGCCCCGCGCCCGAGAGTCCCGGAACCTTGTGGATGTGAACTAGCCTGTCGATAGGGAGCGGACGGGTGGGAATGGACGGCGGTGCCGCACGCGTGGGTGGCTCGGGATGAGTGAAACGGGTGCAGGTGCCCAGGCCCGAGCTGGTGCCGACGGGGCCCGGAGTGTTCCTTCCTCTCCCCGAATGAACGCACCTGAAATGATGGGGAGAAAGGGCTAGAGAGGCTCCCGAGGCTGAATTCTTTTATCACGGCTTCCCCTGCCTTGTGACTCGACAGTCGATTCCTCCCTCTGCTCCTCTGTCAACCCGGGGTGACAGCTCCCTGATGTTGTGATGGTTCTGCCATGGGGCCCGTCGTGGGCCCTCAGGTGACGCGCGTCGTGTCTCCTAAGGTTTGCGGGGCTCTGCACCCTGGAGAGGCCCGAGGGTCTCTGCGCAGAAGCAAGAAGCCACCCGGTGAGAAGTGCGGCAGCTCCCACAGCCGTGGCATCAACGGTGACATCGCGTCCCCAGGTGCCTGGGCCGCAATAGGAAGGGACCAGGAGGTCTGCTCTGACGTCCCCCCAGCATGGGCCACTAGAGGGCGCCAGCAGCTGCAATCGGGCTGCAGAGCTGCCCACAGGCCTGGGGGGAAGACTGGACCCTGTGCCTGTGTGGGGAGCCTGCCCTCCTGCCCTCTCGGCCTGGGACTCTGCCTGAGTCTGGCAGCCGGTGGGGCAGCTGCAGGGCCTGAGAGCAGACACACACCCAGACCCGCCTGGGGAAGGGAACTGAGTGGCGCCAGGACCCAAATCACACACAGCATCCCCATGGCTGGGTTCTGCTTGGTTGGCTTTGCGACAAATGGACGTCTTTAGCACATGCACGCTTTCCCGTCTCCGTGTAACCTCTTTGGGTGATAATGTCTAAGTTGGAGGCCTCAGCTTGAGCCCGAAGGCACTGGGCCTCCCTCTGGGAGCCCCGCCTTGTAGGGTCCACGGGGCTGGGGTGACTCCCGTGGTGCACGGGGCCACATGTGCATAGAGCCCCTGGCTGGTTTGCGGAGATGGACAGGGGCCGGGGGAACCCCAGGGAGGCCATCACTGTGGTCCAGGGAGAGAGGGTGCGGCAAGGACCAGGGTGGTGGCCGTGGAGGCGGGAGGGGTCGATCTGGGGGCTGTTTCTGAGACAGAGCCGACGGGACCTGCTGCTGGAGGTATGAATGGCGAGGACTCGAGGTGCCCGAAGGAACGCCCTTCAGTGCCCGCGGCCCGGATGTGCCTGCAGAATAGAAATCTCTCCTATTCGCTGGTTCCTGGCCGGGACCTCTGTGGAGGCCAGGGGAGTCGGGGAGGAGGAGGTGCAGGCGTCCTGAAGGCTCAGGGGGACGGGAGCCCTTTGCGAATGAGGCGCTCCCTCCCCCAGGAGGTTCTGTGTGGAAAGTGCATTGAGGGCCACTGTCTCAGATGGAAGTGGGGACTGTCCCCCTGGGGGCGGGGCCGGGCCTCCGTGAAGGATGAAGGAAAAAGCCCAAGAAAGAAACAAAACGCTCTCCTCTGAGCCTCCTCTTCCTGCAGCGCGGGGCCCGTGAGGTGGACAGAGGTTCCCATACGGGGTGGGGGACGTGGTGCGGCTTTAAAGGCGGGGCTCCGAGCACCTCCTGCCTGGCTTCCCCACCTGAGGCAGTGGTGCATCCCGGGCCTGGCTCTCCTGCGGCAGAATTAGGGGGGCTGGGCGGTGGGGAACCCGCCCCCCCACCCCTGCTAGGATAAGTAAACAGGAAGCGAGGACAGAGGCCAAGGGCATTAAATCCCAATTATCTGCTCGTCCTAAATACTTCCTGTGAGAACAATTTGTCATTGACAGACTTAATTAGACTCTTGACCAATATTTTCCAGATGTGCGGGCTCTTGCTAAAAGCCCGGCACAGATGTTCTCCACAGTTAATGAGGCAGCTGAGGCGAGCCCTTGGGGGGAGAGCGGGGCAGGAGCCACAGGCTCTGAAATCATGCTCAGTGGATCATGAAAGAGAACCCGTTGGCCTTGGGGGTCTTTCAGGGAAACAGACACCAGTGGCAGAGGCAGCGGGTCACAGAGGGGTGTTCCTGTGGCCGGGGGCCCCGCGTCCCCTCCGCTAATGGGAGCAGCCCCGGCCCAGAGGACCTGGGGTCTGTTTTGAATACGGGGCGGCCAGTAGGGATGAGAGAGACAGAGAAGCGGGCAGGATTGGAGTCCTTGTCCCTGCTTTACCCCTAAGCGCTGAGGGAAAGCCAGTACTCATGAGCCCTCCACCCCAAGGCGCTCACCTTTGGAAAACGGGGCTCCAGCAGTACGGGGGGCTCCCACAGTGGTGCAGGGCCAGGCCCAGGGTGTGGCGAGGGGAGCGAGGGGGGCCAGGCCCAGGGTGGGGCGAGGGGGGCAGGCCTCAGGCAGGGCCC
>NW_005370271.1:2426147-2433159 GCF_000412655.1 Myotis brandtii
CACAGAGCGCCTCACTCGGCCCTGGCCCTGCCCCTGACCCCTCCGTCCTGCCTCAGTGGCTCCGCCTGGATCGGGCAGCAGTCCCCTCACTGCCTCCCTGCTCCTGCCTTCCCTCCCGTCCTGCCTCCACCCTGTCCTGAGGGACCTCGCCAAGGCCAAGCTCCATCCCGTCGCCAGGGTAGGAACCCTCCATGGCCTTCGGGACAAGGGCAGGCTCCCGGTTGGACGTTCGAGGCCCTCCAGCCGCCAGCCGCGCCCTGTTCCTGCTCACCCGCCATCCGCCGCAGGGCACCGCACCTCCCAGTGTGGTCAGCGCCCGGCCCGTCTCTGACCAGGTGCGTCCCTCTCCTGGAACCCTCGCCCCCATGTCTCCCTCTGCAGCCTCTGAACCAGAGCCCCTGTGCCTCTGTGGGACTCACCTCGCCAGGCCCCTGACCCTGCAGGCTCCCCTGCCCTCTCTGGCTCTGTGGGCCCCAGGAAAACCCCAGTGTGCATTTATTAATTCATTGCTAACTGCTCATATCCCCCCACCAGAGAGGAAGTCACTCAGAAGTCTGGGACTTGTCCAGAGCTCAGAAGGGTGCCTGGCATATATTAGCTACTGAGTACGAGGTGCCTGGCAGTTCAGGGAGCACACAGTAGGCTCTTCATAGCAGCTGAGTGATCAGTAGCTGAGAGCATAGCAGTTGGCCGCTTAACGGTCTCAAGCACTGAGATGGACGGGTGTGGACTCTGCACCTCGGGGCCGCTGCGGGCTTCCCTCCTGAGGGGACCGGAGCCTGGGGACCCCTCTCCCGGCTCCCCCCTCTCCCCCCACTGCAGCCCGCGGCACCTCATCCTGACAGTGACACCCAGGTGAGAAGCCTGATTGCGGAGGTCGCCCACGGCAGGAACATTTCCCATCAGCCCGAGCCCCCCCACAAACCCCCTCCCCGGGGTCCCTGATGACGCAGAACCTCACTCTGCCCCGCGACAATCCTTGCCCGGCGCCGAGCAAAGGTGACCGCAGGGACGGAGCACGTCCTCCTCCTCCAGGGAGAGGCGGAGGAGGCAGGGGCTGGGCTCCGGTGGCCAAGCGGTGAGGGCGGGACAGAGGTCCGAGGATGTGTGACAGACACGTGGTCCGACAGGCTGAGCCTTCGCAGAGTGCGTGTGACAAGAAAAGGTCATTTATCACCGCCACCCACTGCCCCCTCTACAGAGGGCGGGAGCACTGCAGCCCGTGCGGACGGAGGGCGGGAGCACTGCACCCTGTATGGACGGAGGGCGGGAGCACTGCAGCCATGCGGACGGAGGGCGGGAGCACTGCAGCCCGTGTGGGCAGAGGGCGGGAGCACTGCAGCCTGTATGGACGGAGGGCGGGAGCACTGCAGCCGTGTGGACGGAGGGCGGGAGCACTGCAGCCCGTGCGGACGGAGGGCGGGAGCACTGCAGCTGTGCGGACGGAGGGCGGGAGCACTGCAGCCCGTGTGGACGGGAGCACTGCAGCCCGTGTGGACAGAAGGCGGGAGCACTGCAGCCGTGCAGATGGAGGGCGGGAGCACTGCGGCCTGTAAGGAGTGTGGGCTGGTGGGTTGGGGCTGCATCGGAGCCGGGAGACGCTGGGGTTGGGTGCCCTGAGGCCGCGGGCGAGAGCGAGCCTGTGGTGTCTAGGTGGGGGTGGCGTGTGAACGGGGTGATACGGGGTCTCCTGTGAGCACCAGGTCCTCAGCGACGCTCTGCAGTGGGCGGACTCCTGGGGCGGACGAGGTGGGCCCAGGCCTGTGGTCGGTGCTGGGGACGGCAGGTGTCTGCTGGCCCCTCCGCAGATGCTGACCTCGCCTCCCTGCTGGGGTCACGGCGGCCGGAGCCGAGGTCGCAGGGACAGGTGAAGGGGAACATGTCAGGGCCACGGAGGCTGTGTGGTGAGGCTCTAGTTGCCGGGGGTGGGGGTGCGATGGGAACGAGGGGTGTGAGGGCAGTGGCCTCTGAAAACCTAAATGCACCTTCTGGGCTGGGCTGATCTGCAGACAACCTCAGCCGCGATGGCCACGGCCTTGAGGCTCAGGGGATTGTGATGACTGCCCAGTGGGAACTCGGTCCCATGCGGTCCAGTCATGGAGCCGCCCACGGGGCTCAATGTCCATGGGGCTCAATGTCCATGGGGCTCAATGTCCATGGACCTCAACGTCCACGGGGCTCAATGTCCACGCATCAGCACCGCTGGAGTGCCACGCGGCCGGCAGGCTCCCGCCCATCCACAGCTGCATTTCCAGATCATGAAAAGGGGCTTCAGAGGGTCAGCCACTCGCTGGAAGTCATGCATCGCTGTCAATGCCGCCACCATGATGGCTGAGTATGGAGGACGCTGTGTCGCGCCCCACACACGTGACCCCCTCTTATGAGTGGGGAAACTGAGGCTCAGAGAGGGGCAGTCTAGCTGCTGGGAAATGGCACACCCAGGACTCGGACTCGCTCTCCTCCCTCTGAACTCCCCCCCCACCCCATCACACACGGGGCAGCTGCTGTTTCCCGAGGGGCCCCACGCAAGACACCTCACATTGCCCATGGAACCCCCCACCGACCACGAGACGGGTGTTTCTAGAATCCCAGCTTTGCTTCTAGTGCCTAGAACCTTCTTCCCGGGCTAGTCAAAGCCTGGGTCCGCCCCACGCTTCAGCTCTTAACTGAAGACACTTCCTTGAGGAGACCTTGCTGGGCATCCCATCTGAAGCAGGAGCCCCGTGCTAGTAGCGTCCATCCAGCCCCTTCACTTCCTCCGCGGACTGCCCAGCAGCAGTGCCTGCTTGCTCAGGGTGGTTTCCTCGTGTAGGGTCTGTACATTACAGACACATGTAGTGACTGCAGCTCTCGACCTCCCCCACAGCATCCGCTGCCCACAAGGCCTGAGATACAACAGGAAGGAAGGAGTGCACAGCAGGCGGAGGCCCAGAGTGCTTGAGTGCCTTAGCGAGAGCCACACAGCGACCTGGCGTCCGCCCCAGGTTCACAGACTCCAGAATCCGGGGCTCTCTTCCCGGCACTAGAAGGCCTAGTGGAGCGAGGGCTGCGCGGTAAGCACATAATCCTCCCTGAATCAGCCACCCTGTTTCTTAAAGCCCAGCTCTCCTGCGCCCCCCGCCCCCACACACACACCCAACCCCGCGAGGACCAGAAGGCGGCGGGGGGAGGGATAGGCTCACATCTCCCTCACTTTGGAAAACCACTTTGATTCAGGGCACTGTGAGTCATCGTGCCAGCGCGTTTTGCTAAATGAACTGGCACAGCCCTGCCCCCCTGGCGCTGCGGTGAAAGGCTGGTGCTCTTATCCCAGGACACTTAGGTTGAGAAAGGATCATACGGGCTGCAGGGCTTAATACTCGGGGGGCAGGAGGCCGACGCACCAGCCACTTCACCGGGAGGAGAAAAACTAAAACCATCTCAGAGTCAATACGCGCACGGTCAACAGTTTCCTCCATTTCCATTGGAGACCCAGCTACACACAGGGAAGGCAATTGGGATTTTTAAGTAAAAAGTCTTGCCCGGTGCTGACCCCACTGTTCTCCTTGGGGGTCCCTCCTGGTTGAATGCACGTCCATGGGCTTGCAGCGAACGTTCATCAACATTTGTTACACATGCACTTCCTTGTTGGTACATATTCCTCACAATTACCGCTTTTTAATTGACTACATATATAGTGTTATCAGACTTTATTTAACTGAGCCAGTATAGTTGGACATTGCTATTGCTTTCAGGTTTATCTTTTTAAAAAATCATCCTATATAAAAGGGTAATATGCAAATTGACCGAACGGCGGAACCACCAGTCGTTATGATGTGCACTGACCACCAGGGGGCAGACGCTCAACTCAGGAGCTGCCCCCTGGTGGTCAGTGTGCTCCCACAGGGGGAGCACCACTCAGGCTTCTGGGCTGACGGCTGGCGAGTGCAGTGGGGCGGTGGCGGGAGTCTTTACCGCCTCCACAGCAACGCTAAGGATGTCCGACTGACGGCTTAGGCCTGCTCTCAGTCGGACATCCCCCAAGGGCTCCTGGACTGCAAGAGGGTGCAGGCCGGGCTGAGGGCTGCCCCCCTCCCCGCACGAATGTTGTGCACTGGGCCTCTAGTGCTGTAATAAGCATCCTTAAACATCTAGCACTTATTTATTTAGTTTTTCTTTTGTTAAGACCCTGTTCCCCTATTCAAGTTTTCCCACTAGGTGAACGGGTAGAAACATTGTTTGCTCTGGGTGTGTGCAGTTACATTGTTTCAGCTTCACTCTGGGTCCAATGAATGGACCTGTTTCACCTCACTGTCACTGGCATGGGCCATCATTTAGCAAAAAAAATACTTCGGGGTTAAATTTAATAGAGTAAGACGGTAACTCGATGATTTTAGTTCTGTTTCATTGATGATCAGTGCTGTTAAATAGTTTTCCCATGTTCGTTTTTTAGTTGCGTTGCATGTCCTATGGTGTATCACAGTGCCAGGGGAAAACTTTTTAAAGTTATAAATCCTGCAGCCATTGAATAATACACTTTTAACAGGAACTGTGTGAGCTGACCCAGGAACCATGCCAGCCACAGAAGCCAACTAGAGAGAATTGCTCTGATACGTTCGCCTGAGAAAAGCTCTGTAACAAAATGGAAATTTGCTTCCAGCTCTTCCTTCATAAATACTTATATTGTCATCATGTCAGGGCTTAGTAAAAGCTAATTTGCTTCTAAGTAACTTGGCTGATGCGGCTGGGCAAGCCCGGCTCTCAGTCAGAGTTCACTGAGTGGGCAGGACCCGAGGGGGGTGACACATCCTCACCGTCACGTTCAGCCTGCCTCGTGGGGCAGGCCAGCCTTTGAGCTTGGAGCAGACGCCCTACCTTCCTGCCCGCACCCCTCCCGGCCCCATGCCCTGCTCCCTCCTCTCCCACACCAGCAGGCCCCGGGCTGAACAATCATTTACAACTGGGGCAATCGGGGTGCCATGCTTCCCCTGCGATCGCAAAGGCACTGCGCTCCTGGGCTGAGGGCAAAGCGGGAGGGGTGCCCGGATTCGGGTGTGAGTGTGAGGAGCCGTGAGGTTGGGGCTGGGAGTGGGCACAGGACCGGGGGCTGGAGGGAGGCGGTGAGGAGGGAGGCACAGGCGGACGCTGGGAACGCGGCTGGGCGGGCTCTTCTCTTGGGGACGGAGGGCCGGCTCCCAGGGAGGCCCCGAGAGAAGCCACTTGGCTTGGCGCTCGCCATGTGTGACCCGGCTTCAGTGGGCCCCGCCCACGGCAGCGGCCGGACATACGTGGGGAATCTGGTCGGGCTGTGCTAAGGTACTGCCCAAATGGTGGTGCTAATTTTCATCACAGTAACCATGGAGGAGGGCTTCCGTCTCCAACATCCTCCCCCACAGAGGAACCGGCCCAGGAGCTGGCATTTCCTAGGAGCTGAATGAAAGTGGGCCTTGGTTACCTTTCCCACCCGTATCAGCACATAACTGTCCACGTGCCTGAGTGTGTTTTCCTGGGTGTGACAGTCACGTGTATTTTTTTTATTATAAATTTCTTGTTTGAACACAGAGCTTTCCGATGTCCTGGGCTTGGCAGCATTAGAATTTCAAACTTGGAACTTGGGCGATGATGACAGCTGAGGTCAGGGCGGGGGGAGGGGTGTTGGTGATTAATCCGCGAAAGGCTGCGATGACACTGAGCCAGTTCAAAGCCCATGTGCCCTGTGGATCCCAGGGCCAATGCAATCGCTGCCTGGAAGTCTGCGTTGTGGAATCGCCGACCCCCGTGGGCATGACACCAAGTTAACCGAGGTGTCTGAGCGAGAGCCACCTGAGGTCATTGGGGTTTGATTGGGATGCGGCTGGCAGCTCCCCCGAGTTTCGGAGCTCACAGGCCCGCTTCCGGCTCGGCAGGCACTCAATCCGCCTCGGAGCTCCGTGGAGAGTGAGGCACACGACGTGTCAGGACACATCTGGCACGTTGGAAGGGTTTCTCTTAGCGCCTCCACCCCGCCCCCCCTTCCTGCCAGACTGCGCCCCTTTATCGGAGAGAGTATCTTCCCCATAAGACAGGCCCGGGCCCCAGCCTCTATTCAGTCTTGTGGCTCAGTCCTAATGCTCTGTTAAGGCCCCGCCTCCCGCACTGACAACTTGGCATTTGCCTGATGTGACATCTTCAAGAATCCCTCAGCCAGGCAGGGGAGGTGAGAGAGAGGGCAATGGGGCGGGGGGAGGGGGGGCGGTCACACTGCATCCATCATGAGGGGACTGACCTGGACCCTAGTCCTCGATGGCTGCCCAGGGCCCGGCCTGCCTGCACTTGGCAGAGCTGTGCTGGGCCCCTGCTGGCAAGCACCCTGGTCGTGGAGCCAGCACCGTGCCTGGTCCCTCCTCCCCCCGTAGCCATGGTTACAGTAACAGGGGACGCGCTGCGAGGGCGGTGGTTCCGCTGAGGACTTGGTGGGTTTGGATATACCAGTGCGGGTAGAGCTAGGGCTCCTGGAGGGAGGGGAAGGCCATGAGCCTGAGGCCTTTTAAGGGGGAGACTGAGGAAAAATACCGCGTGGGGCGCCCAGCGAAGGTCCCTGGAAGGGACCGCGGAACAGGGACTGGCAGCCGGCGGCTGGGGGCCAGGCATGGCGAGCCCCTCCTCCCCGCTCTGGAGGACGTGTGTCTGGAGGCCGAGGGAGGAGCAATGTGATGTGATGACTGTTTTGGGTTCACTCATTTGTGGCGGAAACTCTGCATTTCATGGCTAGTCTCTCAGTGCACACAGATCCCTGGGATGTGTGTACCCTCCATGGGCTCCAGGACCACACTCTTATATTATGCTGTTATGACAGGACATGTGAGTCTTACAATGGCCCCAATACATTCTTCTTTTTTGTTGTTTCATCCAGGACTCATTTGTTTTGCAAAGAACAGTAACCTACTCAAATGGTCTATGAAAGGTGGCTTCTTAGCAGGCTCCCAGAGAGTGTCATGGAAAAAGCCCAGGAAAGCGCGGTGGGTTGACAGGAGGTGAAAGGTCACCGGCCACC
>NW_005370271.1:2433193-2440625 GCF_000412655.1 Myotis brandtii
GTGGGGCGTCTCTGCCAATTTGCTCCCTTCTCCAGCCTCCCTCTAAACATGGCTTCGACTGTCCACTTTCCAGCTTACAACAGCTATTTAATTTTTTAAATTTATTAATTTTTCAGACTTTATTGAGGACTAACTGGCAAATATATAACTGCATATGGAGTGTGCTGATTTGGTTTACATAGACGTTGTGGACTGACATCAGAAAGACCATATCTGGCAGGTCCACCGTTAACGTCACGCTTAATGGGGAAAAGTTAAAGGCCGTTCCTCTAAGTCAGAAAGACGACAAGGATGCCCTCCTCATCGCTTCCATTCCACAAAGTCCTGGCAGTCGTTGCCACGGCGATTAGGCAGGGAACGCAAAGCAAATCGAGGGCCTGAGACTCTGCGTGCCCCGGGTGGTGCGAGGGAGGGGGCCTCGGGCCAGATCGGGAGCATTTAAAGCTAATTGATGGCGCATCGGGGGAGGCTCAGAACTTCCACCAACAGGAGGTGTTCTCCCCGCAGGTCTGCTGGGCTGTGATCTAGAGACTGGAAGAAAGAATGAGCGAGGACGGGCCAGATGGCAGGAAGGAGCCCACCTGGTGGCTGGGACCGCGCGTCTGTGGGGTGCTGGTGCCCTCTAGTGGCCACATGGAGCATCACCTGCACATCCCTCTGGGAACCCGTGCTTCCTGGTTCACCTGAATGCATTATAGCCAATAGGGCCACTTGGGGCTGGTAGGAAACGGATTTTGACCTGTAGCTGGGCGAGGCGGAAAGTTCAGGAAACCTGGGGCCAAAGAGACCTGGGTTCTAACTCTTTCCCATCACTGCCTGGCCTTGGACAAGCCCTTTAACTTTGCCAAGTCTCCTTTTTCTGTCGGCAAAGTGGGCATGATGGAGGGGGAGACCCTGACCTTCCTGACCTCTCTCTCGTTGGTCCTGTGTTTTTGGTCTCCCTTTCCTCCCACTCTTTAGCACCCACCTTTTGTCCTTGGAGACTTAGAGAATGCCCCCCCCCTTGGCTGAGAAGACTGAGGGTCCCGGGGAGAGCAGTGCCAGTGTGCCCTCAAAGGGTGACTATACCCTGTGCAGCCTGACTCTTTTGTCCTTGGAGACTTAGAGAGTGCCCCCCAACCCCCATGGCCGAGGAGACTGAGGGTCCCGGGGAGAGCAGTGCCAGAGTGCCCTCAAAGGGTGACTATACCCTGTGCAGCCTGACCTGGCCTCCAGGAGACCCCGACCCTGTCCTGGGGTCCTCAGAGTGTGGGACATAGTCAGCCCTAAGGAGTATGTGATGAACGAATGAAAGAACGAACGCACAAGCGAGTGAGCCCAGGGACCACGGGGTGGGAGGTATTTCGTGCGGAACATGTACCAGAAAGAGCACGTTGTAACGTGTGTGTGGAGAGCAGATAATATTAATTTGCACACTATTTCTACTCTGCATTCTAATAGGTTTACCAAAAATAGGGCCTCTGGGCCGGAAAACAGGACACCCCACACCTCATTCCTGGGGAAAATGATTTAAAGTGTAATGTGGTTGCTGCGAATGCGCACACCGAGCGGGCAGGGCAGAGAGCAGCAGGAGACGGAGCATGGAATGGACGGCAGCAGATAAAGACCAGGTATACCCGGGCCCGACAAATGAGAAACCACTGAGTGGGCAGTTTGCGTGAGCTTTGCTTGGCCGGCAAGTTAAAAGCCACAGAACCCGACATCCGCATGTGGGTTCCCGAGGAAGAACAGGCGGTGTTAGAGAACCCTTCTCCTCCTGCGGCCCCCAGGCCAGTTCCAGGAGAACGCTCCAGGTGGGCGTGGAGGTGGGGCGGAGGCCGGGGGCTGGCCTCAGACGGCGGGACGAGCGTGGCGTCTCTAAAACTGTCATGCTTATTGACTCACAGCGGGCGCAAAGGGCCTGCCCAGGGCACAGCACTGGCCCGAGCTGTCCACCTCCAGGCACGGCAGCGACTTCTATTCTTTGAGTCACACCCTCAGCCGTGAAATGGGGAAAACTGCTTCCACCGTATCTGATGTTATTAGTCCCCATTTTGTAGACAAGAAACATGAGTCTCAGAAGTTGAGTGATTGGCCCAAAGTCACAGAGAAAAGAAATGGTGTCCGGGACTTCTCCCTGCCTCGTTCCTCCATGTCCTCATCACCAGCACAGAGAGGCACAAAGGCGATGCCATGAAGTATTGTAAATATGGTGGAATGGACGGCAGCCGATAAAGACCAGGAATACCCAGGCCTGACAAACGAGAAGCCACCGAGCAGGCAGCTTGCGTGAGCTTTGCTTGGCCGGCAGATTAAAAAGCCACAGAACCCAACATCTGCATGTGGGTTCCTGAGGAAGAACAGGCGGTGTTAGAGAACCCTTCTCCTCCTGCGGCCCCCAGGCCAGTTCCAGGAGAACGCTCCAGGTGGGCGTGGAGGTGGGGCGGAGGCCGGGGGCTGGCCTCAGACGGCGGGATGAGCGTGGCGTCTCTAAAACTGTCATGCTCACTGACTCACAGCGGGCGCAAAGGGCCTGCCCAGGGCACAGCACTGGCCCGAGCTGTCCACCTCCAGGCACGGCAGCGACTTCTATTCTTTGAGTCACACCCTCAGCCGTGAAATGGGGAAAACTGCTTCCACCGTATCTGATGTTATTAGTCCCCATTTTATAGACAAGAAACATGAGTCTCGGAAGTTGAGTGACTGGCCCAAAGTCACAGAGAAAGGAAATGGTGCCGGGGACTTCTCCCTGCCTCGGTTCCTCTATTCCTCGTCACCAGCACAGGGAGGCACAAAGGCGATGCCATGAAGTATTGTAAATATGGGAGGAGGTGGCTGAGTCAGGGCCTCTCAGGGTCAATGCAGCGTGCTAGCCTGGCGAACAGAGCAAGGCCAGCCTATTTGCATATTTAAAAAGAGAAATACAGAACATACCCATTTCATCAATGACTTTACTCCGAGGAGTCATGCTCAACATTTACACTTAGAATTACCACGTGGTCCTCCTAGACGCTCTGTACATAAGGCCTTAATGTCGACACCCAAATTATTGTACATAAGGCCTTAAAGTTGACACCCAAATTATTGTATAGACAAGAAACATGAGTCTCGGAAGTTGAGTGACTGGCCCAAAGTCACAGAGAAAGGAAATGGTGCCGGGGACTTCTCCCTGCCTCGTTCCTCTATGTCCTCGTCACCAGCACAGGGAGGCACAAAGGCGATGCCATGAAGTATTGTAAATATGGGAGGAGGTGGCTGAGTCAGGGCCTCTCAGGGTCAATGCAGCGTGCTAGCCTGGCGAACAGAGCAAGGCCAGCCTATTTGCATATTTAAAAAGAGAAATACAGAACATACCCATTTCATCAATGACTTTACTCCGAGGAGTCATGCTCAACATTTACACTTAGAATTACCACGTGGTCCTCCTAGACGCTCTGTACATAAGGCCTTAAAGTTGACACCCAAATTATTGTCCTATGTTAATCACTGGCGACTTAGATGATCATTGCTGAATACACACTGTGGCCACTAGGTGGCGGAGTTGTAAAGCCAGAGACCCAAGGGCTGGCGGATTCAAGAGCCAGAATCTCCTAGGTCAGCCTCAGAGAGATCACAGCTAAGCTCCTGTCTGATAGCTCTGAGGTTTAGAGGCAAAAGAGACTTCTTCCTCTCTAAAATCATTCCCCCTTTTGCAATGAGGGGCTCACTGTTTAATACAAATCTGGCATACCCCACCCCAAGTCAATTCCTTTGGTTTCTATCCATCCATTCACCCATCCACCCACCCACCCATCCATTCATCCATCCAACCATTCACCATCTATCTGTCCACCCATCTACCAATCCATCCACCATCCATCCATCCATCATCTATCCATTCACCATCCAACCATCCATCCATCATCCATCAATTCAACCATCCACCCATCCATCCACCCATCCATCCAATCCACCATCCATCCATCCATCCATCCATCCATCCATCCAGACTATGATGGTTTAAAAATATACCTTAAAATTCGTTTTCACTCTTCCCATTGAGAAGTGGGTGCTATGTGCCTTTCCCTGGAAACTGCAACCATTGAGTGGTGGCAATGACACTCTGTGGCCTCTGAGACTGGTGATAAAAGGCAGTGCCTCCTCCGCATTAGTTTCTGGGACACTCACTCTTGAAGGCACCATGTACAGTTGAGACCAGCTGCTATGAGAAAGCCCAGACTAGCCCACCCGGCTATGTGCCTTTCCGTGGAAACTGGGTGGGCTTCTCCAACCATTGAGTGGTGGCAACAACACTCTGAGGCTTCTGAGACTGGTGATAAAAGGCAGTGCCTCCTCCACATTAGTTTCTGGGACACTCACTCTTGAAGGCACCATGTACAGTTAAGACCAGCTGCTATGAGAAAGCCCAGACTAGCTCACCCGAGAGACCAGCACCGGGGAGACCACTGGGGAGGCCAGGACATACATGAAGAGAGACTCTGGTTAGCTCTCAGCCACCTCAGACCCCAAGAGTCCAACTTCAACCATATGAAATGCTGAGCCAGAACCGCCATCTGAGCCCTAACTCAATTCCTGACCCCTGGAAACCAGGAGCGATAATACAATTGTTTTCAGTCACTACCTTTGGGGGTGATTTGTTGCATAGCAATAGGCAGTGGAGACACCTGCTCGATCAGATAAGGCCTCGCTCAGAGGGCAGCCCATCACCAGTGCAGAGAGGACGCTGCCTTGGAGGAAGCAGTCAGGTGGCCACGGCAGCGACAATTTATTCAGGGGCTGAGGGAAACATTTTGTTTGGTTGTAAACAAGATGCTGCTGAGCTCGGCTTTGGAGAGCTGCCTGGGCGTTGGACAGAAGGCCTGGCCTGTGATTCCGTATGGCACATTCAAGATGGCTTTTCTGTGATCTGATGCCTTGAGGTCGGTCCTCAACATTTGGCTGCCTTTATCTGACTCACCTCTGATATTTCCTCTTCCTGCCTGAAGCGTGAGACATGCTTGCAATGCAAAGCTGAATTCTTCCCAGAGCAAAAGAAAGATAATTCAGGGAAGACATAAAAATTAGTCAATACTGAACATTTCTACCATAGGACTGGACATTTTGGCAGATTATTAGAAAGAATGTAATGCTGATTATGAATTTTTTTTGGCAGGCTTATCTAGGCACCACATTCATTTTCTAAAATACATATATTTTTTATTGATTTCAGAGAGGAAGGGAGAGGGAGAGAGAGAAACATCAATGATGACAGAGAATCATTGATCAGTTGTCTTTCTCATGCCCCACACTGGGGATCGAGCCCACAAACCAGGCATGTGCCCTGACCAGGAATTGACCTCCAGGTTCACAGTTCGATGCTCAACCACTGAGCCACACCGGCCAGGCCACATTCATTTTTTTATGTGAGATTGAGACTTATATAAAAAACAATGTCAGTGGTTATTTCTGGGAAACGGATTATGGATAATTTTTCTTTTTACTTTTTGCTTATCACTATTTTTTATGCATTTCACATAAACTTATGTTAATTATTAGGAAAGTCATGTTATGACCTTGGAGTTACTGTGGCTCATTAAATAACACACTAACAGCCAATAGAGGAAAGAATTGATGAGCTATGGTATTAAAACTGACATCTACTGATCAATAACTTAAAAAAAAGAAAAAGGAAGCCACAAAGGGAGAGAAACATATAAATAATAGAGGGTTGATATCCCAAACATATAATGTTCACAAATCCTATAGAATAAAAGCATAGTATGCAAATTGTCCCCTCGACCGGAGTTCCTCTGGGAGTTGGACCAGGGGGCGGGCCGGGCGGGGGAAGGGAAGGAGGCCCTGGCCAGCAGCTGGCAGCCGGCAGCCACTAGGGACCCTACCAGAGCACAGATTTCGTGCACTGGGCCTCTAGTCAATAATAAAAGGGCAAAAAGTTCAATTTAAAAATAGGCGAGAGTCATGAACAGATATTTCACTGCAGAGAAAGAGCAAATGGCCAGCAGGCACAGGAAATGCTACTCGATTTCATGAGGACTCAGAGCAATGGAAATGAAAACATGGACACCGTGCTATTTCACACCCACCAGACGAAAACGTTCAAAAGGCCTCCAACGCCAAGGGCTGGCCACCATGTGCGGCTCCAGGCGCTCTTCCCGTGCGGACGGAGCAACACTGGCCGGGCCACTTTGGAGAACATTCCGACACCGCGAGTGACGCGGACAGAGGCCGCTCCTCAAACGCTGGAGACTCCCACCGGCCTCTGCAGCCCCACCTCCCCCTCCTCTGCCGGGAGGGTGGCTGCCCCTCAGGGAGAGCACGGGGCTGACTTCCTGTTCCCAGCTGGGCTGGAGCAGTGGCTCGCGGGCGGGAGGCAGAGTGGGGAGTGAGTCCTTTTCCCGCCTCTCCCTTTGCCGACAAGGCTTAGCCGTGACCTTCCAGGGAACACCCGGACGCCTGCCAGCAGCCCGCTCTGGCTCATTCCTGGTCCTGGGACAGCCCTCCCCGTCCGTCCATGGGTGCTGACAGCTCCCTGCGGTGTCAGCCCCACAGGCTTCCCATCCCAGGCCGGGCTTCCCCGTTCCAGCGCCTCTGCCTGGAAACTCTCCCGGGAGCCTCCCAGCTCCCAGCTCCCAGCTCCCAGCTCCTGTTGCAACCCCGGCTGACATCACCTGGGACCCAGGAACCCACTTCTCGCGGCACCCCGCGGCCGCACCCTGACGGAGGCCTACAAAAAGCCACACATGTGGACGCACGTGACTTGAAATTCCCCCAGGGCTGCATTTTAAAAAGGAAAATAAAATGGGTGAAATGAATTTTAATAATATTTAACCTACCCCTGGCTGGTGTGGTTCAGTGGTTAGAGCATTGGCCTGCGCCCAGAAGGGTCTCAGGTTGGATTCCCAGGCAACTACCTGGGTTGCAGTTTCGATCCTCAGCCCCAGTTGGGTGCATGTGGGAGGTAACCAATTGATGTATCTCTCACATTGATTCTCCTCTCTCTCTACCTCCTTCCCTCCCTCCCTCACTACCTTTCACTCTTAAAAAAATCAATAGAAGAAATATCCTCAGGTGAGGGTTAACAACAAAAACAATAATATTTAACCTAGTATATTCAAATATCATTTCAACATGCAATTCCCACAAAGGTTACTGAGATATTTTACAGTGTTTTCCTACACACGACGTCTTCGAAATGGGGCGTGTACTTTACGTCCACAGCACATCTCATCGGGGACCAGCCACAGGCGGGAGCGGCTACTGCAGTGATATCATCGTGTGAGAGGAAGTCCTGCCTCAGGTCCCCAGGACAGAGCCTGGCCATCCACACACCCAGAAAGGGACTGTCTCTTTTGGTTCCAAATGTTTCTCACCCACCTTCCCCCAGCCAAACACTCCCTGAGCCCAGGGGGGTTTCGGCAGCACCAGTTACAGAGACTGGGACTGGATGGGGGGT
>NW_005370271.1:2440711-2443776 GCF_000412655.1 Myotis brandtii
CGCCACGCCTCCCTCCCCCTTTCCCTCAACATCTCCGGGCCAAGCCACGCCTTCTGAGTCCCAGCACCTCCTGTGATTTGCAAACGCCACAACCTCGCTGCCTATTGTGCGTGGGTGGTGTTTTCCTGACCTCAGGGTGCACACACCACGTCCTGTGTGTGTTTGTGGGATCTGATTCAGGGACAGGAGCTCCTGGGCAGAGCTGGCTCTTACAGAACCCAGGTCAAGGGAGGTCAGCATATCACTTTCTCTGTGAGATGCGACCCAAATGCGGATTCCAGGCGAGCACCTGGCCAGCCTTCCTCAGGTCAGGGGCCATGCTTGGCCAGCAGAGATGAGCATCCTGGTTAACAACCTCACTGACGCCTGAGACCGTGTCCAGCACAAAACACTGGATCCTCCGAAGGAAGTGGAGGGTCTGTTAGCAAAAGGAGGGCGGACGGAAACAGGTGCCGGCGGACAGAAACCGTCACGGCCCTCGTAACCCTGCAGGCACACACTCCCTTCAGCCTGCAGCACCCCGGCCTGGAGCCTCAGCCTGTATCCCCTCCCTCCATCCTTAGTACAACGCCGTTTATGGAATCCACAGGGCAGCGTGCAACCCAGCCTCCCCCCCAAGCGCCCTTGCTGATTAAGTGGCACAACAGACGTGGAAGCCCTTGGTGAATTGCAAAGTCGTTTACAGACGTGAGTTATTATTAACACGTAGCACGAGGCTCTGCTGCTGCAGGGCTGAGCTGGGGAGAGGCTGGGGGACCCTGAGAAGCAGCTTCCTCAAGGGGGCTTATTGGGTCTGGGAGGGAAAGAAACGGCTTCTTTGGGTCATTAGCTTCTGAATAGCTGGCCTCCCTGCTGATCAAGTAAACGACTTCCGGAAATCCCACTGCGCAAAGCCTCAGACTGAGCGAAAATGAAACGGGAAGGGCCCAGGAACCTCACTGACCAGAGGGAAGAATTCTACTTAGGTCCCTCCCCTTTCCTATCAGCCCAACCTGCCCCTCCTCCAGGGGCGAACCCTAATTGGACTAAGCCACTCTTCCCAGCGCAGTGACTGGCTCAAAGGGGCAGGAACTCAGCCCAAGCCAATGCGGACACAGCTTTCCCTCGCAGCAGATCCAATCAGAGGGAAGCCTGGTATTTTTTAATAGCTGGAGAAAAGAAAATGTCCCTCCAGTGTGGGGTGTGCATGTGAAGTCTGGAACATTCTAGCGTTTTTGCGCCGTGAGACTGTGTCAGAGTAATCTGTTCGTCTGTCATTCAGGGGCTGCTGGTCAGCCCCAGCAGTTTCCATTGTCTCCGACAGTGGAATATACTTTTCAAAAAAACTTTCAGAGCTATTGTGACCCCATTTTTGTCTTGGTAACCCAACCAATCTCCAGCTAGTAAAACATAAACTCTCTTGGCCATTTGGGTAGTCTTGCTAGTACACTGGTTTCCTTCTGCCCTTATATCCTAAGGTCTTATCTTTGCTCGGTTTATGCTTTTACTTTTTCTACAATGCTGTATGGCTTCTCTTCACATCCAAGTTCTCTCCCTCGGACTGCACATGAGTGACTTTCTTTTTCTTTTTACTTTATCTTTATTGTTGAAAGTTTTACAGATGTCCCCTTTCTCCCCTCATTGACCCACTCAACCCTGTCCCCCCATTGGCCTCCACCACACTATTGAATGGGTTATGCATATATGCATATAAATTCTTGGTTAATCTCTCCCCCCACACCCTCACCTTCCCTCTGAGATCTGCTAGTCTGTTCCATGTTTCTATGTCTCTGGATCTGTTTTGTTCATTAGATTCCACATATGAGAAAGAACACTTGAATGACTTTTTCTTTTTTCTTTTTTTTAAACATCAACATTTTAAAATATATTTTTATTGATTTCAGAGAGGAGGGGAGAGGGAGAGATAGAAACATCAATGATGAGAGAGAAACATTGATTGGCTGCCTCCTGCATGCCCCCTATTGGGGATTGAGTCTAAAATCCCAGCACATGCCCTGACTAGGAATCGAACCATGACCTCCTGATTCGTAGCTCAACCACTGAGTCACGCCAGCTGGGCTGAATGACTTTTTCAATGGTGAGACCAAGGTGTTGGTTTCTTATCTATCTTATATTAAACTAGAGGCATGGTGCACGAAAGTAGTGCACCCAGGGGGGTCCCCTCACCCTGGCCTGCGCCCTCTTGCAGTCCAGGAGCCCTCAGGGGATGTCCAACTGACGGCTTAGGCACGCTCCCCCTGGAGTTGGACATCTTAGCGCTGCCATGGAGGTGGGAGAGGCTCCCACCAGCACCACTGCGCTCACCAGCCATGAGCCCAGCATTGTGTTGAACAAAATAAGCCAGTCAGAGAAAGACAAGTATCACATAGGTGGGAGATCCCGCCAGCACCACTGCGCTCACCAGCCATGAGCCCAGCATTGTGTTGAACAAAATAAGCCAGTCAGAGAAAGACAAGTAGTACATGATCTCACTCATATGTGGAATCTAATGAGCAAAATAAACTGATGAACAAAATAGATCCAGAGACATGAAGCACGGAACAGACTGTTGAATCCCAAAGGTAAGGTGGAGGTGGGTGGGTGGTGGATGGGAAGAGATCAACCAAAGAACTTGCAGGCATATATGCATAACCCATGGACACAGACAATAGTGTGGTGAAGGCCTGGGGGAGGGGGCAGGGGTAGGCTAGAAGGGATCAATGAGGAAGAAGAGGGGACATCTGTAATACTTTCAACAATAGAGATTTCTTAAAAATTTTAAAAAAGAATCAACCAGATGCTTCTGAAGTTAGAATTTGTTTAGAGTATATTGTGGATGCAAATAAAGTTACATTAAAAAAAAATAGCAAACCCTGTCCCCCCCCCCCCAAAGCCAAGAGAAAGTATCCTAGCATGTACAAGAGCATAGAATTGAATATA
Organism: Myotis brandtii; assembly: GCF_000412655.1. Taxonomy (NCBI): domain Eukaryota; kingdom Metazoa; phylum Chordata; class Mammalia; order Chiroptera; family Vespertilionidae; genus Myotis; species Myotis brandtii. The sequence goes on from NW_005370271.1 coordinate 2,443,631, forward strand.
TTTGTGACTTTCTGATCCATGCTCCAGTCTGTCCAGTTGCAGATGAGATTTGGTCATTCTACTTCTATCCTTCATGTCTCAACTACCTCCACATTCTAAATCCTATCCAGGGTTTCTTGCCTGGACCAGGGGAAGTTGTTTTCTAC
>NW_005370271.1:2444908-2447192 GCF_000412655.1 Myotis brandtii
TGGCTGCCGGCCGCCATCTTGGCTGACAGTTAATTTGCATAAGGATACGCTGATTAGCCAATGGGAAGGGTAGCGGTCGTACGCCAATTACCATGTTTCTCTTTTATTAGTGTAGATGCCCTCCTCAGAGCAGCCCTCACTGATGACCGGTTTTAAAGTTGCCACTCTCATCCCAATACGCCCCGTTTCCCTTCCCTATGTACCATTTTTTGCCACCAAGCAAACTCTGGATTTGACTTAAACTTACTGTTTGGTCTGCCTCTTGCCACAAAGGCAGGGATTTTTATCTGCTCCATCACCAGTTTCTTCAACATCTAAACAACGTCTGCCACATCCAAGGCTCTCGAAATTTCATTTGTTAAATAGCTGAGTGCGTTTGTTGGGTAAATCAGGGAGTGATCAGAAATAGGAGGCTGGAGCTTGAAAGAGAGGTGGGGGCGGAGGGGTGTAGCACCTGCACATGGAGATGCAACCTGGAACGAGGGCAGTGAGCAGGGTCCCTGCGGAGGACAGAGGCAGGGCAGAGAGCTGTGCAAAGGATGGACCTCAGGCCGTGCTGGGGCAGGCGGGGGAGCAGAGAGGGGTGGGGAGGAGCCAGCCATGAACTGAACGGCCAGAGAGAAGGGGGTGACCCAGAACCTACAAATTAAGGAAAAATACCCAGGTGTCCAAGATTGTCATCATTTCCTTTTATCTGCGCCCGCCCCCCCCCCCCATTTTCCTCTTACTAGTGAATAACCCTGGCTATGTCATTCCTTTTAAATTAGATATTCTATTAACATGTTTTTGGCTTTGTTCTTTTTGATCATGAAATCTCTGGAAATATTTATGTGATATAAAATTTGTTACATCAAATAAATTAAAAATTTAGATTCACCTCCATAGGAATGATCTCCCCTGTGGAAACGAAATGAAACTGGTATTTGAGTGGAGTCCCGTCCCCTTTCCTGCAGCAGGAATGAGCGCCTACATGTGTGCTGCCTGCCTGCTTGTGAATTTCCCCGCAGTCATTATGCAATCCTTGTTATTTTTTTCTTTTCTAAAAATGAGCCTGTGTTTCTAAAAAAAAAAAAAAAAAAGCTACCATAGTCATCTTGGGCAATGATAAAAACTTTCCCAGATTAGGACACTCGTTTCCACATCTGGCAAGGAGAAGAGAGCCGGAGTCACGCATGTCCTCGTGGTGGGAACGCTGCGGTCTTCGGTGTGACCGCGGGTTCCGGAGCTTTGCTTTAAGAAGTGACATGAGATCTGAAGGGCGACCTGGGGCATCTGGCTGCCTCCATGGGGGGCTGAGCACAGAGCTTCCAGAGCAGCGGCTGCTAGACAGAGGCCTTGTTCTTTGACTTCAGAACACATTACATAATATTCCAGAATATTTTCCCATGTAATTTTAGAACAGGGAGCGATCCTTAATGTTCTCAGCCAGCCCCTTCCTTTGGATTAATTGGTTTATTTTGGGACCTGGTTTGGCAGGTAGTTGAAGGTATTCGCTGTAGAGAGACAGACCTGGGCGCTAGTCTGGCTCTACCGCTGGCTGGTGCTGTGGCCCTGCACGGGCCGTTGGAGCTCTGAGGTTCCTAATCTGTCCAATGGGAACAAAGAGAACATCGATGTCCAGGTCATGGTGAGGAGCAGGCAGCAGGGTGCCCAGCACTCAGCGTGTATTTGGAAACGCTAAACTGCTGCTGCTATTGTGAGAAACAGTCTATGTTTCTGAGCCGTCAGCTCTCGCTGTTACAGGTAGTAAAAGTCCTTTGTCCTGGTGACAAGACACTGCAGTGATCACCTCCGTTTCTGGCAACCAGGAGGTCAGTCTACTGGCCTGGGAGGTGGGGGAAAGCCTTTCGAATTAGGATTATTTGCGTAGCCAACAGCCTAAATCCAGACTCCTTCTCTCAACCATGTTTGCTTTCACCAGAACGATAGAGATCGCGGCCTTTCCTTATATAAACAAGCCTTCTAGAACATTTCATAAGGAGAAGAACCTACTTCGTCTTTCCCTGGGATCCCAGGCGTGACCGATGTTGACTCTGAGGAACACAAAGCCTCAATCCACCCACAACAGCTAGCAGGGATGCAGAGACAGAGCCTGGGAAAAGAGGGCAAGGTCAAAGATGGGTCCCAGGGAGCCCCACGGGGGAGGGGGTGGGGGGGGAGGCACTGAAGGAAGATGACAATGTTCGATGAAGTCCTCCTCAAGAGCTATCTGTGTGTCAGGAAGGGGAGGGGCACGGAAGGCCTTCTACTTTCTAGCTGACAGCTTTGCTCAGTGTGGCAACAC
>NW_005370271.1:2447656-2451805 GCF_000412655.1 Myotis brandtii
AAAACGTAGTGACTTCAAGTCTGGTTTTGATATTGAGGTCCCATCTATCCAGGAGTGTATTGTCAAGAAGTGTGGTCTCCAAACATTGTTTTTCTTGGGCACACCAACCTATAAAAAATTTTTGAGCATGCATCTTCAATAATTACTTTAATGTATTATTTGTAAATTATATTCTTTTACTCCTACACTAATGTATTATAACACATGCCAAGAAATCTAAAATTTTAAAGCATATTAGTCAAAATCAGTAGAAGTGAAGCTTTAATACTTTCTTCTCACACCCAATTTACCTTGCACCTGGGCAAGAGTGAGGTGCACCCCCAACTCTGTAAGAGGGGACGGGACTGGAAGAAGGACCGATAGTTCTTCCCTGGAGGATGGGCAGTAGCAAGTGGGTGGTGACCGCTGAGTTGGGTCTCGAAGGATGAGCTGCTTCCCAGATGGCACAGAAACACACTAGAGTGAAGGGATAGGCAGGGCTCAGTTGTGTCTGGATCACAGACTTATGGGGCAGAGAGTGTGGAGCATGAATGAGCGTGAGAGAAAATATGGCACCATCTTAAGGGCCTTGAATGGCAAGCCAAGGAGGGGGGAACCTTATCTTGTGGGAGAGATTAGATAGAGGCCTCTCTGAGGACAATGTGGAAGGTAGAGGGAGGAGAAGATATAAAAGGGATGTTAGGACAATTATGGTAGTTCAGAGAGGAGATGACAGAAATGGAAACTAAGGAGTAAAATAGAGAAAGGGGATGGTTTTGAAAATTGACAATAGAGGAGTAAAGTTTGTTGAGTTTCGTCGGGGAGGGGGGGAAAGCTCAGGATGATAAATAAGTTTCAGGATATATTACAGACCTATTTCTAGGCCCTGTTAGGAGTAGACTTTCCTGGGCTAGTACCCTGATCCTATGGTGATGAGACTTCTCCAGGCAAGATGCTCCAGCCAAGCTCATCCTAGAGTAGAGCTCCCAGCTGACTTGCAGGCACACGAGCACAACCAAGAACAACTGAGCACAACCAAGATCAACCAAGAATAGCCAAGATGAACCAAGTGCAGCCAAGATCAGCCAAGCACAGCCAAGATCAGCTAAGCACATCCAAGATCAACCAAGCACAGCTAAGTGCAACCAACATCAGCCAAGAATAGGTAAGAATAACCAAGCACAGCCAACATCAACCAAGCACAACCAGGATCAACCAAACACAGATAAGTCCTGGTGAGCACAGCCATAATCAACTGAGCACAACTAGATCAGTCATTCCAAGATGATCCATAAACAGGTGATTTACAATTGCTCATTGTGTTAAGCCACTGAGATGTGGGCTGATTTGTTTTGAAGCTATAGGTAGTCTAGCTAGCTATCACTCTACTATTCTATCACTCCCCAGATAAAGCTTTTAACTCCTCAACATGACCCACAATACCCTAATGGATATGCCTCCTCTCTTTATCTTTACAGGTTCTCCTTCGTTTCCTAACCTAACCTCCAGCCACACTGGTCTTTCAAATTCTCCAACACACCACATCCTCCCCGCTCCAGGATTTTTTATGTCCCTTTGTTTAGAATGGTCTCCATGTCTTACTAAACTAACCGGGTACACATGGTTAATTTCTATTCATTGTCCCAAACTCAGTTCAAAATGTGTCTCCCCAGGGAAATCTCTGATCTTTTTGCTGAAGTTAGCATCTCCCATTCTCAGCACTCTGCACTTATTATTCACAGCCTTCGTCATAATTATTACTTAACAACTGCCTACATAATTAGCTGTTAGCTCTGTGAGGGTCAGGACTGTGCCCATTTGGCTGCCTACACAGTGCTTGGAGGTTTTTAAAACATGGGTTGAATGAATGGTACAAAGGATAGAGGATTCTTAAAGTTCTGGGCTTGATCTAAGAAGTCCCTAAAATAAGAGACTCGGAGATTCATTCAGTTGTGTTCTCGCATCTGCTGAGAGGGAAGGAGGTGGGGAATTCGCCCGAGTGGACACACTTGCCAAAATCTTCACAGCCGGCACAGTGTTTCCGCCATCACAGCGGGGACTGAAGACACCACAAGGGAAGGGAACCGGTGCCAACGTCTGGGGGAACTTGAAGGACCATATTTGGTGAAGGTTCCTGAAGCTTCCTTGCCTGCACCTGCAGCTGCTTGTAGGCACAAAATGTTTTGCTCAAATAATTCCGCCCACAATTAGCCAAATGAGTGCTGTGGGGTGCTGGGCTGCATTCAACTCAAAGTCTGTCAAATCCTGTGTTTTGCAGTGACTTCTCTTTCTCTCAGAAACGTTGCTGTCAGGATATCGCTTTGAATTAAGAAACTTTTGCAATTTCGGTGAGCCCGAAGAAGCTTTTCAATCGTTGGATGACAATTTTATCATCTTCTTCCAGCCCACAGCGGGCATTTCAGAGAAAGAGAGGGGGAGAGCTCTGAGCTTGTACCTCCGTTTATCCCTTGTTTTCATTTATGTTTTCCTTCATTCTTTCTCTTAACGAATATCGCCTGGGTGCCTAATCTGTGCCAGGCACCGCATAAAGTAGGAACATAAGTCCCAAACTAGCAGGATCCTGCCAAGAGGATATGAAATTAGAAATGTGACAGCTCCTGCTTATTTCCCAGGTCAGTGGTCGGCAAACTCATTAGTCAACAGAGCCAAATATCACCAGTACAACGATTGAAATTTCTTTTGAGAGCCAAATTTTTTAAACTTAAACTATATAGGTAGGTACATTGTTATTAACTTAATTAGGGTACTCCTAAGGCTTAGGAAGAGCCACACTCAAGGGGCCAAAGAGCCGCATGTGGCTCGCGAGCCGCAGTTTGCTGACCACGGTCCTAGGTCATTACTAGGCATTTATTCCCTAGGTATTCAATACTCTTATTAACTAGGTCCTCAAAATTCCTCTTCATGGCCCCAAAGCCCTACATTTTCTGGCACCTTCCTAACCCCTCAGGCCTAATTTTATACCATTGTCTCTCCTCTTTCTATTTCTAAGACACCCTGGCCTTCTTTCTGAGCCCACATTTGTCCTCCTCGAGTAACTTCTGTTCTCTCTGCCTGGGACACGTTCCCCCCAGATCAGGTACCTTTTGACATTCAAGGCTCAGCTCCAACATCCCCTCCTCAGAAAGGCCCCCCTGAGTGCCCCCCACCCCCTTGGAACTACTCCCTGCGGCAGCGCATCTTTTGTTGCTTCCTTCTGTTCATCACTCGGAAGTCATCTCACCTTGACTTTTTGCTGACTATCGGGGTGTCTCACAGGTGCATGAACTCACTCTAAAGCTCTCCAGGTAGTCCTGTACCTGCCCCCGGGTATCGCTCCTGCATCACCTTCTCACGGTCCCATCGGCCAAAGCGCGTCCACGGGAAAAGCCTAGAGTCAGTCTACGCAAGGGTAGGCCAACGGGTGCTCCTCCCTGGAACCGCGCAGGGCACAACCCACATGGCGTACACAGCAGCCCTGCCTCTATGTGCCAGGCGGTTCCACAAACATGTCCTGTGCGCCTGCCATTGGCCAAGCACCAGGCTACCCACGAACACGCATGTTATCTCATGGTAGGGACTCCTCACTGCGTGTGTGGTTCGATGGCTGTGCGTTCAGCAGAGCTCGCTGTCATGGAATTTTCTGGTCGGCCACGTTCTGACCCGGGGAGAGTCTTTGTTCTCCTGAAAACCCACCTTCTCCCAGGAACCCGCCGCACGTTTGTGCCCCTGCCGCCACCGCCGCCTCGGGGACAAAGGCCACGCCCCGCCACGGCTCTGGGTCGCGAGTGCTGCTCACAGAAGAGGCTGACAGCGCCATTTTGCCACTCTTCCCTCTTCTGTTTGGGTAACTGCATTGTCAAGAATTACTTATCATACATTTACCACTTAATACCTATTTATTATGAGTTCATGTAACTGCTATTTAAAGAATAATCGGGACTCACTCCCCGCTACCCCATCTGATGCCACTCTGATTCTGTAATTGCTGGTTTCTGCGATATTATGCCACAAAACCTGAAGGCATAATTGGCTGTTGCGTCCCAGACAATGCATGTTCGAGAGGCTTCGAGCGTAACTGGCAGATGGGAGCGGGCGCAGCGGCAGCCAGGCAGGCTCGCTCCCGCAGGCTGGCTCTGCAGAGTGATTTATGCAGGAGCCGTCAGGGACTAC
>NW_005370271.1:2451838-2454795 GCF_000412655.1 Myotis brandtii
GGGGAGAAATCGTTTCAAAGAAGCAGGAGGAGGGGCCCTCGGATTCTTTTGTGCAGACCCTTTGTTTTAAGTTCTCGGCTGCTGGCAGAGCTGAACGCTGGAGTTAATCAGCCCGAAGATGAGGCGGTGACAGCGAGGTGAAGGCTGGGGCAGAGTGTGGATCCGGAGCTGAGCGCCCCTGTGGCTCCGGACAGCCCCGTGGGGAAATGTGGGGTCCCAGGTTGGCCTCTGCAGGCCTGCCTTCCCCTCCTCGGCGTTAGGTCTCTTACTTCCCCTTTCCTGACGGATCCATGGGCTCGTCTGCTCCATGATTCTTGCTCCTCACACGCATCAAGTAATGACCATGCTTTTAAAAATCAAAGTGCTGAAGTTCGGTATGTGAGTCACCTCCTAACTCATACCTCTTACCTGTTCCCTCCCTCACTCCCTCTCTGTTCCCCACGACCCTGCTCTCTGACAGTGCATAAGGCCTTCGTGGGGAGACAGGCCAATGCTAAGACCTCGGCCAGAGGGAGGCTCTGACCTCAGCCCAGCTCCGAGCAGCTGACCTCCATCCACAGGTCTCCCTGCAGAGACACACGACATCAGTCCTGCAGGCTGGGGTGGCCCTGGGCTGGCCAACCTCAGCTGGGGCTCCGAGCTCCATCCATGACCTACTTCATCCCCCTGGGAGCTGCTAGGATGTGCTCTGGGGGACATGTGCTTTGTTGTGTTGCTCGGTAGGTCGATAAACCAGAAATTGCACATTGAACGTTGGTGCCAGGCCCCGGGACAGATGCGAGGAGGGACACAGGGCTCAGCCAGGGCCCCATGCCTGGAGCCCAGGCCCTGGGTGCAGGCAGACGTATGTGCTCCCTGGCTTACTCACCGGGAAAACGGAGAACGGACTGAATATGAGAACAGAGCGTGGAGAGCCCCGCCTCACACACAGAGGAACGTGCACACCAGCTCTTATTCCGATCCTCACTCAGCGGCCATAGAGCTGGCCCGCGAGGTAAGCACAGGAGCCGCACAGGCCGCCGAGGAGGAGAGAGCCCTGCCCGGCATTGTTTACATTTCTTACTGATTTCAGAGGAAGGGAGAGATAGAAAGGAACATCCGTGAGAGAGAGTCATCGATCGCTGCCTCCTGCACGCCCCCTCCTGGGGATCCAGCCTGCAACCGGGCCTGTGCCCTGACCGGGAATCGAACCAGCAACCTTTTGGTGCACAGGATGCACCCAACCAGCCGAGCCACACCAGCCAGGCCAGGAATGACATCTCGATCAGCCACTCGCCTCGCCTTCGAGCCCAGCCTCCCGTCTTTCTTCCTCGCGCCCTTCTGGCTCTCGTTGGCGAAATGACCGGATCTGTACACTGGAGAGGAGCGGCTCCTCTCATTGGGGGGGGGATGGGCTGTGGTCGCTCCGGAGGGGGTGCAGGTCCAGGCCCGGCTCACCCCCCACCAAGGCCCCTCCTGGGGTGCCAGGTCTGCCCTGCGTCCGCGAGCATTGGCAGCAGGGGCTCCCGGGGCCCGGGAATGGCTGATTGAATTCGAGTGTCTTCACCGATGACTGAGAGGCTCCTGCGTCCCTCTGGCAGCTGTGGTTGGTGGTGGCACGTGGTTGGCACAGGCCCGTAAGGAACACCGAGAGGGACGGCAGCCGGCCGGGTGCTCCGTGTCCTGCTTGGTCCTCCCGTTGCCAAGGCTTGTGTTTCCGTCGAGTGGTTTTGCTGGACGGCGAGCCTGCAGGGTCCTGGGCTGCAGCGGGCTCAGAGGCTGCCTCGCCGTTTCCCGTCCCCTGAATGATGCTGCCGACTGGAAGGGAAGGGGAGTCTGCCTCCACAGAGCCAGGGGCAGAGGGCGTGGCCGAGGGATGGCCGAGACCATTGGGATGGCAGTGACCGGCTCCTCCAGAGTTTTCTGAACAGGGATGGCTTCCCCACCTCTGCTCTCCTCACCTTGCAGAACTGAAGGCCAGTCTGTTTGGCCACAAGCGGTGATCTGTGGGCGGTGGCCACAGAAAGTTACTGTCTCCTAACACAGCTGTCAAATGTTGTTGAAAACAGTGCCATGTCTCCTCCTCGGTGTTGTTTCCGAGCTTCGGGTTGCTGGCCGCTGGTAGTTAACACCTTGGACAGGACGAGGTGGGTTTCCTGCACCCGCATGGTCTGGGCTTCCCCGGAGGGATCGCTCCGGAACGCTCCCTCCCAGTGCGGATGGATGGAGCGTTTGCTCCCTGTTTGCGGGGGAGGGATCTCCGAGCTGCACCTCTGGGTCTTACCAGCACCATCATGGGCACACCCACTGGGCACAGAGCGCACAGGCACTGTTTTCGGTGGAGGGCTGTCCAAAGAGGCTTGCTGGCCATGATGGGAAGCAGAAGGCACCTGTGGGATCCACCAGGATAAACATTTCCACATGGAAACACAGGCCGGCTGTCACATGGGAGCTGCTGGCCGGCGCACTGCACCTCACCCACATCCCGTTTCCCTCCAGAGAGGGCAGCCCGCCTCACAGGCCTCCTGTGGATGAGCCCCGATCCACAGGGGATTGCTGCCGCGGGGCCACCGGTGCGCGGGAGGTGGGCCAGGCCTGCGATCCCAGCAAACGAGACCTGACTCTCCCACTGCGGCTCATGCTGAGGCCGGCGCTGTGGGCTAACAACGCCCGTCACGGGCGGAGCTGTGGGCAGAAGCACCTTGGCCTGTCCTCTGGGGACCTCCCTCAGAGGCATCAGGGGCCCGAGCTCTCCCGGAATGGCAGGCCCTGAGGAAGAGTCCAGCTGAAGGGCTTAGGGGATTAAAATAAATAAAATGCTTCACTAGAGATTAGGACTCAAGTATCAGTTTGATTTAACGATTCTGGAAGGTTAATGCGCATCCCAGGCAGGCGGCCAGTGGTGCTGGGCTGGTGCTGGGCTGGTGCGGAGCCCGCAGGGTGAGGGTGAGGAAGAGGGGGAGGGTGAAGGTGAGGGG
>NW_005370271.1:2455143-2457285 GCF_000412655.1 Myotis brandtii
GGAAGGGGGATGGGGGAGGGGAGGGAGAGCGAGAGTGCGAGGGTGTCTCTGGCACTTAGGGCTCACTTGGGGCCCGTGTGAGCAGAGAACAGGGGTGAGGAGGAGAGTGAGGAAATGAGGTCGTGCAGGGGGCCGGGGCAGAGCCCAGCTCATGGGGCTTGGAGGACATTGTGGGGAGTTTACACTTGATTCCAGGCGTCATGGGAAACCATTGAGATACTGTAAGCAATGCATGACCGTCCATAGCTGCTTTACTTAGAGCAACAGCTGCAGAAACGCAGAGCACTCAATGTCCCTCCACAGGTGATGGATGGACACAGGGACATCGCGCAGAGAGACCGCTCAGCCGTGTAGAGGAAGGAACGACACAGCCTCATGGGTGAACTCAGGCCCGGGCGCTGGGGGAGCCAGGCGCCAGGAGCACAGACTGGCGACTCCGCAGAGCAGAGCATCCCCGGTGACACCGTAGACTGGCGCTGGGCTGGGAGGGGAGGCTGACGGCCAGGGCACAGGGCGCGTCCTGGGTGACAGTGCTCCGCGTCTTGGTTATGGTGATGGACCCCTGGGCCCATCCACTTGTCAAAACCCACCGCCCCCTCCAGTGGGCACGCTCTCTTCTGTGGAAACCACACGCAGTGCAGCGAACTCTCAAACACCACGCGCAGCTGAGGAAGAAATGCTATGATCCTAGTCTGACACTGAGGGTGAGAGCTCAGGCAGGAGGAGAGGAAGGCACAGATATTCAAGTCGCGGGCCCTTCGATCATTAAACTCAAGTTCCCACTTGGACGGCAAGCCTCCTGGTTTCTAAATCAAGGGAATGAACGGCCCTGCATCTCCCGGTCTCTGGAACAGGGCTGCCCGGGCGCCTCTGAGGGGCAGATGCTCCCACCCTCGCCTAAGGCGGGAACGTCCTGCTCCAGGTGACCCCTGGGACCAGGTGAGGCCTGTGAAACACCCCCCTTCACACTGTCCTACGGACGGAGGGAGAGCAGCTCAATTCTAACCCCGGCCCGCGAGGCTGCCCTGTTTACAGGAGCCCACAGGCTCTCGGTGGGTGTGGAGGGACCAGCAAGAGGCGCCATCTGATGGGGCGACTCCCTGCGCTGAACCAGGTTCCCGGCCATTCGGGCTGGAGCATCCCTCGTTCTGGGGGAGCCATGCTCTACAACAGCGGTTCTCAACCTGTGGGTTGCGACCTCTTTGGGGGTCGAACGACCCTTTCACAGGGGTCGCCTAAGACCATCAGAAAACACATATATAATTACATATTGTTTTTGTGATTAATCACTATGCTTTAATTATGTTCGATTTGTCACAATGAAATTGGGGGTCACCACAATATGAGGAACTGTATTAAAGGGTTGCGGCATTAGGAAGGTTGAGAACCACTGCTCTACACGGTCGGAATGTAGTACCATCCTGGCCTCTGCCCACTAGATGCCAGCAACACCGCATCCCTCCAGCTGTGGCAGCAGTGTCTCCAGACCCTGTCAAGTGCTCCCACCGCCAGAACCACGCCCAGCGGGGAGCCACCCCTCGCCTTCCCGTGGTTCCCACTGTCCACAGGGCTCGGTCTCTACTGGGAAGGTCTATGAGACCTACCCCTGCCCCAGCCTCACCCACCACCACCCTCTTCACATCACACGGTCCAACGACAACCACCCATCAACCTCATTCTCTAAACATTCCCCCCTGCGCGCCGTGGCTCATGCGGTGCCGCGTAGAACACACTCTCCTGCCTCCGCTGCTTGCTTGTGTTCAGCGTTGATGTAATGCTCACAGTTCAACTCGAGAGTCGCTCCCTTTCGATGGCTGCTTTTTATGGCACATCCCTTTGCAGCGTCTGACTCTCTAACCGCGAGCAGAGACAGTAAAACCAGGCATCTGGGCCTGGTGAGCTCCCTGGCTCTGTCCTGCCCCTGCTCCCGGAGACATTGGACCCGTTTACGCGGGTGCGGGCACCACGGGAGTTTGTTAAGGGCCAGTTCTCGCCACCGTGAATCACGGTCAACATATCTGGGATCAGGAGGCTGTTTCTCACTGCAGCTCACACAGCTAATGGGTTCTGACGTGAACTTCCTGCGCCATCGTGGGAACAAGTGCCCGGGGCCGAGAGGCGAAAGGGGACAGGGCAGGGGGT
>NW_005370271.1:2457367-2483930 GCF_000412655.1 Myotis brandtii
CCAGGCAGAGGAAATGATTTGGAAGCCTGGGGCCCCGGAGCAGTCCCGGGTGACCAGCGCCAGGGGACTCAGAGGAGAGAGAACGCCCAGGTCCTTGCTGCGGGCGCCCCGCTGAGCCACCGGAGGGCCGGACTCTGGGGGCGGACTCTGCTGCTCCCAAAGCGGTTCTGTTTCCTATTGTCTTCTGACCTCACCCCACGCAGACAGCAGCTCCGGCAGCACTTCTCTCGGGGCCCTAGTGGCATTTGGAGAGGGACACGTTTTTGTGTTTTGTTTTTAAATATATATCTAGTTATTGATTTCAGAGAGGAAGGGAGAGGAGAGAGAGAGAGAAACATCAATAATAAGAGAGAATCATTGATCGGCTGCCTCTTGCACGCCCCCTACTGGGATGGAGCCCGCAACCCAGGCATGTGCCCTGACCAGAATCAAACTGAGACCTCCTGGGTCATAAACTGAGCCTCAGTGGCTGGGTGGGATAATTTTTTATTGTGAAGGACCATCTCACACATGGCAAGAGGTTCGGACCCCTGGCCTCGGTCAGGAAAAGCTAACAATGCCCACTCCCCCGTCGCTAGGACAACCCCAGTGCTCCCCGCCTGTGTGTCCCAGCGCCTCCTAGCACAGCTGAACCTTCCCCCCAGGCCCGTCAGGCTGGGAAGAAGGGGACCGAGCCGCTCCCCGGCTTTGTTGGTGGTAAGAACTTGTCTTTCAAGCTTTCAAAGCCCAAATGCTCAATGACTGGGGCCACAATGACGCCATGACCCTGGGGCCAGCTGATCTAGCCCTGATCCGCAGGCCGGGCCTGGCCCCCACCTGCTATTGTATGTCCAGCTGTGTGGGCACCCCGCCCCGCCCACCCACGACGCGTTTCCTGTGGCCGCGTTGCTGCTATGATGACAGGGCCCGGCAGCCGCCTCAGAGCGCGTGGCTGCAGCGCTGAGAACACTGAGGAAACGTCATCGGCCATATTTTGGGACAATTCTGCGAATGGCCAGACCTTCTTTCCCGTCCCCACAGTAGAGGATTCTCCTGGGAGGAGGGACAGGGGAGCGCACAGCAGGCCCTCCGCCGGCTGCTGGGTGCTGAGTGCAGGCGGAGCCCGGGGGGAGGCCGAGGTCGGGGTGACTGCGCCGGCTACATGGCCGCCCTGCTCTGCCTCACGCGGGAGCTGCCTGGAGGGCACACTCGTGTTTACAATGACCCTGTGAGCCGCGTGGCCTGACAGGGAAGGACCCCTCCCAGCGCCGCCCTCAGAAGGCCGGGCTCTGGGGCTCTGGGCTCGGGAAGCCTGTGGCATTTTCCGCTCAGTGAGCCCATCCGTTCCCATTCTCTTCAGGGAGCTGCCATACGCATTGCGGAAGGCCTCGCGGATTGCTGGGAGAGGGCTGTTCCTGGCCGGGATTCCTCTGGCCGCTGCTGCAGGGGGCAGAGGGCAGGCTCCCGGGGGTGGCTTCTGCTGCCCAGTGTGGAAAAAAAGCCGCACAGTGCTGGGCTCTGGCTGGCGGGGGTGGCAGGGCAGGGGGGCGGGGCAGCTGGCAGACCTGGCTCTGGGACCCACAGGCATGGACGGGTCAGGGAGAGCCTGGGGTCTGGGCACAGCACACACGGCTGAAAGGCAGGGCCCAGTGTCCATCCACATTATGGTCTAGAGTTAGTGACCTCACCAGGTTGACGGGAGCCGCCGGCAGGGTTGGCCAGATGCGGGGGGTGGGGGAGGGGGGCTGGAGACGTCTCTAGGTCATGGGAGCCTGGCCAGGGGCCGTGGTTCTGGAGTCCTGGGCCCCTTTCTATAAAGACCAGGCAGCCACAGAGATGAGGAAGGGCCACGCAGGGCAGAGCCAGCAGCTCCGCAGGGGAGGGGCTTCCAGGCGGCGGTGGGTGCCCCTGGGGCCATGCTCCCCAGCCCTTCCTGGTGCCTCAGAGGAGCAGCTCGGGCAGCGAATGGAGGGGATGCCAGGGCATCACTGGCTGAGCTGAGGGCCAGGCACCGCGGCTCCTCAGCCTGTGGGAGTGTTTCCTGGGAGGGATGTGGGGTCCTGGGGGGGGGGGGCTGATGTTAGGGGGTGTGCCAGGAGGAAGGTGAGGGTCAGTGCAGCCTAGCATGATTTATGTCATCTCATTTCAGACCCTGCCTCCACCTTCACCCAAAGCAGAGACCTGGGAGGACTTGGGGGGAAGGAGAGGCTCCAGGGAACCAGAGATAAGGGGGGCATGGGGGAACCTTCTTAGCACCTCTCCGATGCGACAGGGGGAAGAGAGATTGCAGACACAGGGGGTGGGGACTCGGGGCCTGGGATCTTCCTGTGTTTTTGTTCCGATCGCCTTGGATGGCAGGCGTGGCAGAGACGGCTCACTGACCACGCAGCCCTGTGCTTCTCTCCTTGGGCAGAGTCACTGTCGGGGAGTGACCGCCCAGCCACTGACGACGCCCCCCAACCCCTGGAATCTGACCAGAGTGAACCCCGAGCAGGAGTGAAGTGAGTCGCTTTGGGGTCACAGTGGCCAAGTGTCTGGTGTGCTTTCCCCCAAGAACTCTCTCTTCCTTCCGCGGTGACCTCACACCCGCAGCGTCGAGACGATACTCTCACGAGAAGGAGGGAAATGCTTAGGGGGCACGCGCCTAGTCAGGAACGTCGGCGTTGGATTTCGCACCAACAAAACTTTAACACAAAATACAAGTAAACTTCCCTAAGGCGTAGGGATGGCTTGTTACAGCAGCTAATCTTAGGGTAAGACTGACGCACGCACGCACGCACAGTGCTATGGTTTTCTGTTTTTGATCGTGATATCAGGTTCCTTCGAAATGAGTTTATCCAATGAGAAAATGAGGCTATTTGGAGAATCGTGTTAAGGGAGCGAGCGCACAAGTGTGCACACATAAGGCAAAACGCTGTTCTTACACGGCCACGTTTGGCAAGCGCTGGCCTGCAGCTGGGGAAATGAAGGGGAATTACAGACTAGAGCAGTGGTTCTCAACCTTCTGGTCCTTTAAATACAGTTCCTCATGTTGTGACCCCCAACCATAAAATTATTTTTGTTTCTACTTCATAACTGTCATGTTGCTACTGTTATGAATCATAATGTAAATATCTGATATGCAGGATGGTCTTAGGTGACCCCTGTGAAAGGGTCGTTCGACCCCCAAAGGGGTCGCGACCCACAGGTTGAGAACTGCTGGACTAGAGAGTTTCAGAGCGGAAAGAGCGGTAGTGAGATGCACTCCTGTTTCCTGGGGTTCTGTGGGGGAAATGCTGACAGCATGCACTCAGGGGGCTGTCCCTGCATCTGGCAGAGTTACTCTCGGGATGAAGCAACGCAACTCCGCAGTCTACAGGGTCCGATGGCAAGAGTCTGGAAGGTGGTCGTGACCCTCAGAGGGGTCTGCTGGGGCCTGCAGTGGTTTTGCTCTTAAGTACCTTTTTAATTAGCCATTACTTACTAGAAGGGGATTTTACATAAAAATCAGAACTCCTGATTGCTCCTGAAAAGCAAAAGTTCTGGCCACACTGGGCCAGCATTCCCGCCTGGCAGCAGGGGCCCCTGGAGACAGGACATGGCGCCCCACTCCCCACCACTCCTCACTGTCTCCCGGACCCTGAGCGCCAGCCACAGTGGCCTTTCGTCACTGGCATGGATGTGCTGCTTCTGGAAGAGGTCCCTTTCCCTGTACCTACACCTCCCTCAGAGAGAGAGAGAGAGAGAGAGAGAGAGAGAGAGAGACTGTTGAGAAAAAAGGGCCACAGGTTTCAAGAAAAATTGGGGCAAACACATTGTCTGGTGGAAGTTAAAAATAGCCTGATGAGTTTAATATGCAAATGAAGGGAGTCTGGATGGGAAGAATACAACTGAAAACACCATTAAAAAAACAAACGGTTAAAACTACATCGGGTGTATAGAAAAGGCTGTGCTGAAAAGCTAATGAGCTGAGAAGGAAGCTAAGCTGCCTCGGGGTTTGTTGCTGAGTGCCAATGAATTGGGCCACAATGCAGGGAAAGCAAGCACATACATTCGATCCCTCCCTCCTGTGGGCACCTTGCCCTGCCCTGCAGACTCTGTGCAGTGTCTGACCTGTGGCCCCCAGCAAGCACAGCAGGCCTTAGACAGCTCCGGGGAAAGGAACCGGAGGCCAGGGCAGAGCCGAGGAATGAGGCGACCTCTCCCAGGGCGCTGGGCCTGTCCTCTCCCACACCCTGCCTCGCTCGCCCTGTGCCCTCTGCCAATTCCCACAGGAGCTCGAAAGCCCGGTCCGTTCCCACCCCAGCTGCTGCTGCTGCCGCTGACAGTCACAGGAGGAGGAGCGGAGTCACCATCACACCCAGCCCTCCAGGGACCACGGGACAAAGACACGGCCCTCCAGCATCTTCCCTCCCCCTGAATGTGGGCATCCGGGAACACAGGCTTGTAAGGAGGGAGGACATGTTAGAGGAAAGGACATGTCAGGAACCCTAAAGCGTCACTCAGCTGACACATAAAATAGAAGAACAGGGAGATCCGTGGCTTTAGAGTCCAGTCCCTGTTCCACGGGCCTTTTGCCAGCTGCTCCCTGGGGTCCCATCTGAATTGCTACCTGCCACCCACCTTGACGAGGCTCCTTGTCTGGAGCTCCCCTGCCCCCGCCCCCGTGACCCCCCTGCCCCGCTGATGAGCTTATCTTGGAATTGCTGAGCCGGGGTGGGTCCTGGCACGCAGAGTGGAGTGTCCAGGACACCTCGGTCCCCTTCTCCTCTGACTGTCCTACCCTAGAGCAGAGACCTATTAAAAAAGAAATGCCTTTGAGCCCTGGCCAATGTGGCTCAGTGGTTGAGTGTCATCCATGCACAAAAATGTCACCAGTTCAATTCCCCATCAGGGCACATGCCTGGGATGCAGGTTCGCTTCCCAGTAGGGGGCGTGCAGGAGGCAGCTGATGGATGATGCTTCTCTCTGATAACAGTGTTTCCCTCTCTTTCTCTCCTTCTCCCTTCTTCTTTCTCTAAAGTCAATAAAAAAAAAAACATATTAAAGTGCCTTTGACAGAAGACTTGAAGAGACACTCCGCAGAGAAGATATACATATGGCTAATAAACACGTAAAAATAGGCTCAATATCATGATCATCAGGGAAATGCAAACCAAAACCACAATGAGCTACCTACCACCTCATACATAGCAGGGGAGCTACCATCAAAAACAAAACAAAACAAAACAAAACAAAGCCAGGAGCTGAGCTGGTGAGGACGTGGAGCCGCTGGGCCCCTGGGCGCTGCTGATGCTCATGGAGGCGCCTCAGAGAGTTAAAGGGAGAATGACCACATGATCTGCCTTCTCTCCCCCCTCACCCCCTCACCCCGGGCACACCCCCCTGAAGAACTGGAAGCAGGGACTCCAAGAGATATTTGCACGTCTACGCGTAACAGTGTTACTCACAACCACTGAGACACGGAAGCACCCCAGGTGTCCGGCCACAGGTGAGCGGGTCAGCAAATGTGCCTCGTACACACGGAATACGTATGCATTTTATTCCTTCTTCAGAAGGAAGGACATCCGGCACATGCCACAACATGGATGAACTTTGAGTGAAGCAAGCTGGTCACAAAAAGACAAATACTGTGTGATTCCGCTTGCACGAGGTCCCCAGTGCAGTCAGATGTGCAGAGACAGGACTAGGGCGGCGGGGGAGGGAGGAGGGAGTGTTTCATGGGGCAGAGTCTCGGTTTGGGCAGAAGAGAATGTTCCGGAGATGATGGTGGTGACGGCTGCACAACATGGTGGCCGTGCTCAATGCCACCAAACTGGACCCTGAAAAATGGTCAAGAAGGTCAATGTCATGTTAGTGTTTTTTATTTCAAGAAAAAAGGTGGGAAAAATGGTGTATGCCGCCATTATCTGGTCCTTGTAGACGCCTCTCCAGTGTATTAGCACCATTTGGGCAATTGAAGGTCACACTTCATCTGTCTCATTTGTGAAATTAAACCAGCAGGCTGAGGAGGGAAACGCCATCGCACATGTGATGGTTTCATTATGTAACACTTCACACATCGCCCCGAGGGAACGGGAAACGGCTCCCGGAGGAAGATAAAAATAGATTCTGAGATTTAAGAAAACAACACAAAAACAACTGCTGTCTCCCTTTTCTCCATTGCTTCGAGTCCAGACGGCAAAGTGAGTAATTAAAAAAAAAAAAGTCTGGCCTTATTTGCAGCAAACTGGAGTAAGAGCCAAGGAGGACCCACAGCCTGGCATGCGGGTCAGTGGGCTGGGTCCTGCCACCCGGGTGCGGAACAGCCCCACGGACTCCCCACGCCGTCTAGGCTCTGTGTTCAGGCGCGTGAAGGTTGTTTTTAGCTTTTTATCTCCTTTTTGCGCCAAAAGAGATGAAAAACTAGCTTGGCTCATAAACCGTCTTTCGCCTTCCTTCTCCACGTGCAAACAGCCTTGGATGGCACACCCAGTCAGGCGACGGCTGATCGGGGAACCGGAGAGAGGGGCAGGTGTGTGTCTGTGGGCGCACACAGGGAGGCGGGGGCTGGGTGTGTAAGAGAGAAAGAGACAAAGACGGACACACAGAGAGATGCGGGAACATTCTGCCGCTAGGATGAGCCGCTGAGCCCGGATCCCGTGGCTACAGGGAAAGCAGGGCACAGAAGGCGTGCCCTGGTCCTCTCCAACGTTCCTGGTTTGGCTTCCACATGGCTTCCTCCAGTATTCCTTCATCACAGACTTAACAAGGGCTGTCGACATGTTCAAATGATTGACAGGGACCCAGTTTTGGAGACTGCAGGACAGGAAGACAGTGATCACCCTTGTGTGTGAGTGCGTGCGTGCGTGCGTGCGTGCGTGCCTACTAAGTGCTCTGACTGTAATAGATAGAAGGGATCTGGGCATGAATCAAAGACAGTTTTGCCTCCAGGACACCGATCTAGTGAAGAGATAGGGATGTCGCTGTATTTCAGGAGTTGCCACTGCTGCTCCCAGGGGGACAGCCAGGTGGGTGCGAGTGTATGAAATGAACTGTGTGGGACGACCTGCAAATCAGAGCCCATGCCCCACCGAGAAGGGAACCAGGACCGGGCTCTCCCTGATGGTGGCCACGCAGGAAAACAGCCGGGGCAGCCAGATCCTCTGATTTTTAAAGAGCGGCCCAGTGTGGTTCTGTGTGTGCATGAAAGTCCCTACTGCCGACATTTTGACAGCTAATTCCATTTTAAAAAAAAATCACTGTGCAGGCAGAATATACTACACACGAGGACTGAGTTCAGTTAGTGCTCCCCGGAGTAACCTCTGATATCATAAAATATGGAAGGCTGCACCCCAAGGGATGACTTTGCCAAGGAGAAAAGAAGCGGGATCAGCAACAGGAACAGCACGCCGAAGCCCAGGGGCGCGGGAGGGCATCTGTGTTTGAGGGCGGGACAATGGCTTCATGTGACTGTGTGAGACGGTGGGTTGGCTGGACCTAAGGCTGCAATGACACCTTGCAGCCTGATCATGGTGAGGCTTGAATTCCAAGGCAAATATGTAGTTTTCAGGGCAGTGGGGAGATGCCCCAGATGTGTAATTAGAAGGAGTAATAGGGCCCGATTTTTATTTAAGAGCAGCCAAGAGGGACCTCCTGAAGATAGGAGGGAGAGGGGAGACAGTGAGGGTCAAGTGGGGGTGGAGATGAAGAAGAGAGCAGTTTGGGAAGCAGACATGATGGGACTTTTCATTAGTAAGAATAGGTTGGGTTTTGCTGCAGTGACAAACAACCCTCCAAATCCCAGGAGCTTATAAAAAAACCTAAGATTTAGTTTTCACACTACAGTTTACCTCAGGGGAGTTTAGGGGAGTCTGTCCTGCATCATATTTCTTGTCGGGATGCGGGCTGACAGGGTTCCCACCACCTGGCATAAACCGATCGCTGAGGCAGGGACCGGGACCTGGTGAAATGCACGGTGGCTTGTGAAATCTGTCACCCAGGAGGGACGCACGACACTTCCGATTACGTTTGTTTAGCCAAGACAGTGACATGCCTGTGACTGACTAAGGGGACAGGGAGGTATAAGCCCATCTTGTGCCCTAAAGGTAGAAACCCAGCTCTACTGGTAAACAGCACTGATGATGTGAAATCCAGAAGAGGAAGGAGGAGCCTCCCATTTCCGTGGATGGAGTAACTGATCCTGGGCTCGGCGTCCTGCCACGCATAGCCACGCGTTGTACAAAATGCACGCAGTGGCCGTTTTCAGGCTCTGGACAGCAGGCAGCCGAGACCCTGACCCTTGAGAAAAGAAAACCGAGCGAAGTCAGCCCGGTTTGCCTTGGCTTTCTGCCTGGGATCCCCTTTTGGGCCACTGTCCATGGTAGTAGCAAGACAACCTCCCTGAACTGCGGGGGTAGTGACCAGCTTCCAGCTACAGACGGGACTGGGGTTTGCAGGCCAGGGTACCAGAGAGAGGGGAGGGGAGGGGATGAGGAGGGTCTGCTGGGCGTCTCCCTGGCCAAGGACAGGCTGGACAGACACAGGCCAGAGTCCACAGGCCGAGCGGAGAGGGGCTGACTTCTGGTCCCGTCAGATGGAAAGACCTCATGGGCACCCCCATAAAGTGGAGACCCCCAGAAAGGACGAGTCTTAGAAGGAAAGACCAGGTCCTAAGGAGGGGCCACATCCTAGGACCATGGACAAAGCCCCGGATTAGCATCAACCTTGGCAGAGCCATAGCGACCTGCAAGTGCTGTAACTGCAGTCCAACTCAGTGATGGGCTTTGTATTAGCAAGAATGGGCTAGGTTTCGCTGCAGTGACAAGCAATGCTCAATGAGCAACCTCATATTAAAAACAACAACAACAACAAAAAACATCCAGACTCCCTACAACGCATCAACCACCATGTCCAGAAAACAGTAAGAAGTCGTTAGACATGCAGACAGGCTGGGGGCAGCTTCCACGGTCCCACTGGCCCTATTTGCTCTTGCGCATGGTGTATTCACTCCAGCACCATCTGTGGATCGGCTGCCATTGGCCTGGCCCTCTGCCAGTTACGAGGATGAGCCCCACAGAGAGTAGGAGGAGCCTCCCTGAACGCTGCCTGTCCACAGAATGACATTCCCTCCAAAGGCCGAGAAAATGGACCACACTTTTCTCCATGGCCTTATGCACAAACACTCCTGTCCGCTCAGGTC
This sequence comes from Myotis brandtii, assembly GCF_000412655.1. Lineage (NCBI taxonomy): Eukaryota > Metazoa > Chordata > Mammalia > Chiroptera > Vespertilionidae > Myotis > Myotis brandtii. The sequence continues at coordinate 2,466,507 of NW_005370271.1, forward strand.
AATCACTCAATATTCACTGAGAGCCCGGCAATACAAAGATACATAAAATATAACCCTTCTTTCAAAGAGCTTTCATCCCAGTTCACCTGCCCAGTCACTCCTATGAGCAGTTTAGACACTTGACTGAGTTCAGAAATTAATCATTGCGATACCCTTGCCTTCTCTCCTCCCTGTCCGTGGGCCTTCGGAACACTCAGACGCTTCCACGCCAGAACGCGGAGAGACTGGGACCCTTGTGCACCGGTGACGGGAAAGTAGAATGGTGCAGGCGTTAGGGAAATAGTGTGGTGATTCCTCAAATAATTAAACATGGAACCACCATATGATCCAGCAATTCCATTTCTGGGTATATATATCTATATAATAAAAGCCTAAGCGACCGCTATGGCAGAATGACCAGTTGCTATGATGTGCACTACCCACCAGGGGGCAGACGCTCAACGCAGGCGCTGCCCCCTGATGGTCAGTGCGCTCCCCCAGGGGGAGTGCTGCTCAGCCAGAAGCCCGGGCTCACGGCTGGTGAGTGCAGGGCAGTGGAGAGAGCCTCTCCTGCCTCTGCCTCCGTGGCAGCGCTAAGGAGCAGCGAGCAGGCGGGCGGTAAGGAGCAAGGGGTCCCGGACTGCGAGAGGGTACAGGCCAGGCTGAGGGACCCACCCCCCCGCAGTGCACGAATGTCGTGTACAGGCCTCTAATATGTGTATAAAAGAATTAAGAACAGCCCCACCAGTGTGGCTCAGTGGTTGAGCATCGACCTATGCACCAGGAGGTTGCAGTTTGATTGTTTGATTCCCAGTCAGGACTCATGCCCGGGTTGCAGGCTCCATCCTCAGTGGGTAGCATCTCTCATCATGGATGTTTCTATCTCTCTCCCTCTCCCTTCCTTTCGGGAGTCAATAATATATATATATAGCATTAAGAGCAGGGACTCAGAGATGTCAATAATATATATATATATAGCATTAAGAGCAGGGACTCAGAGATGTTTGCACACCCAGGTTCATGGTAACATTCCCATGAGTCAAAAGGTGGATGCAACCCAAGGGCCCATAACAGATGGATGGATAAACAAGACAGTCTGCCCTACAGGGGGATATTATTCAGCATTAAAAGCAAGAAACCCTGACACTTGCTGCAACATGGACGAACCGCGAGACATCAGGCGGAGTGAGGTAAGCCAGTCGCAAGCAACAAAGACTGTACGATTCTACCTCCATGGACTCCACTGATGAGAGTGGCCCAGGTCGCAGAGACAGAGGAGGGAGGGTGGTGCCGGGCTGGGAGGGGATGGAGAGCGGTTGATCAGTGAGTATAGAATCCGTTACAATCCCACCAGTGGTGTACAGGGGACCTGATTTCCCTGGGGATTGGGTGTACAGCAGTGTGAATGTACTTACTGGTACTGAATGAATTTTACGTTATAGACATATTTTACCACAATTAAAGCAACAACAACAAAGCCTCCGCCACACCGTGCTGCTGGGGCACATGCTCGGACCTGGGGGGCTGTCTCAGCCTCCTTGTCCAGCTCCTTAGGTGGGTACTGAGCTCCCCGGCTCCTGGCCCTGCGTGCTCTGTTGCTGGCACCCAGTCTCCTGGGAACAGCCCAGGAAACACACAACGGAAAGGCTCCCCGTGAACGGAGGAGCAGACGGAACAGGACAATGAGAAGACCCCCAGGATGCCATTCACCCCGAGGAGCAGGAGAGAGGGGAGTGGGGGAAGGGAGGGGTGGGGAGGGCGGCTCTGCCGGGCTGGTCTCTCCAGTGGTGGGGAAGTCAGACAGGAGAGTGAGCACCTCAGTGGGAGGGACCTTTGTCGTGGCCACACTTACAGACGCCCTCCGCCCTCCGATGCGCCAGGCACCCCTTAGCACTCTGCCCACCAGGCTTCATTTGACTCAGAAAAAACAACAGCAGCCCTTTGCAGAAGAAAGTGCTGTTGCCACCGAGAGGAGCAGGACTCGGGGCACAAGGACTTGCCCGGGGCACACACAGGCCAGGTCAGTCTGCCCAGGCCTCATGCACCAGGTCCCTGGCCATCACCACCACTGAAATCGAACGATTTAAATGCTCCGGCTAGCTTCCTAATCACTGCTGTTGGTGGTGTGTTTTTTTTGTTTTGTTTTTAATAAGATTTTACTATGTTAACAAAACCTCTACTCTGCAATTAACTCTAATTACACAAGCCATTAAGTTGGGAGTCAGGTTATTTTGCAGTTTAAAGCTATTTATGCTGACTCTGGATTTTTCTCTATCAAATTAATTATTTCCTGGTTGTAACTGTTATTTAGTGAACGGAGTTTCTGACTCCATCCCGCACAGTTGTTGTTTTTTAAGCACCAGCCGGTTCCCCCTCCCCCGATCACACACCTGAGCACATCACATCTGCTGTTGAGCGTCCCAGGCGGGGACACAGGCATCAGCCAATCCTACTGAGCGACTTGGAAGCGAAGCTTTTCTCCATCGATTTGTTGCTCAAAGGCAGGAGGAAATCATGCCAACACATGGAGCTGCTTACCGTAACTACAGTGTTAACACAGCACCCCGTGCTCTCTCTGACGTGGCCCCCATCACCAGGATGAAGTTGGGGTTCTCATGCAGGTCCTTTAAGGTCCTGGAACTGTTGTCCATGGTTGAGAATATTGGGGGGGCTGTCTGTACACCCACATGTGTCCACACAGGCTGCTTCAAGCTGTTTCTGGCTGGAGCCATAGCAACGCCGGTGACTGTCAACAGCGGCTTTGCCATCAGCGTTGACTCATGCCAACCGGATGCCCTGATCGCATGCGGATGAGCTCATGGAACTGGGTGCCGCTCAGAGGGCTGGCAGGCCATGGAGGGTTTACTTCTTGTTGTTTTCCTTGCCTCTGGGACTCTTTTATTTGCACCGTTGTTTATTTTTCACTTTCAGTTGACACACACCGGTCTATTAGCTGCAGGTGTACACCACGGTCATTAGACAGTATACACCTTACCAAGGGGTCATCCTGAAGGATTGAATAAGGGTTCCTTGGGCGGGACAAGTTCGGGAATCGCTGACTTCACTGTAGGTTGACATCTTCCAGAAGCTGCCCTTACAAATATCAGTTCCTCTAACTCTTTATCTTCTTTCCCTAAACTTCTCCTGTGTGGGTGCCCCGAGGCTCACCCTTCCAAGTCCATGGCCAGATCCTCTTACCTTGGGGCCCTCGGAGCCGCCAGACGCTGTAACTATTGTACAAGACACACATCAGGAGGCTGTTCAGTGTCTATTGAAAACTTAAATGTAACCGGCCATCCTGCGTTTGCACTTGTTAAATCTGGGAGCCTCACCCCTCGTGATTTAAGAAGCCTACTCTGTTCAAAGAGAAGGGGGTCCCTCCCCAAGCACCTTCATGCAGCCTTATGTTTAAAAAATCACAATTAAATAATGACGTGCAAAGCACTTTAAACAGAGATGTGCAACCTTTCCAGATTTCACTGTTACACTGGACCGGCCTCATTAAAACTGGGAAAAGGGGCAGTTTATTTGCAGGAGCGACAGGAAGGCCACAGCACCTGCCAGCAATGTCCCCCGAAGCGGAGAAGAGCTGGAGGAGAGGGTATGTGGGGAGCAGTGGTGGGAGCAGTGGCGGGAGCCTCTCCTCTCCTCTCCTCTCCTCCCCTCCCCTCCCCTCTCTCTCTTTCTCACTCTCTCTCTCTCTCAAAATCAATGGAAAAATATCTTCAGGTGAGGATTAACAATAACAAACTCCCCTCCTCGCCCCTCCCCTCCCCTCCCCTCCCCTCTCCTCTCCCAGCCTTCTCCCCTCAATGAACAGAGGAATCCTCTGACATCCCCCACAGGCCAGTGACAAACCAGCCCGCCTGCATCCCACCGGGGATGCGGGGATGCGGTAGAGCAGGCACCGTTATTGAAAGAATGAGTGTTGACCGGGCACCCTGGATGCTGGATGAGCACCCTGGACGCCGGCCGGCTGGGACCGGCTGTGAACCGGCAGGGCGCTGACAAGGGGCCCGTTTGCAGGTGCAGCTTGGGGGCGAGGAGCTGGGAGGAGCAGGGCTTTGTAATCATGCGGATGAGCAGCCAGGCCCCGGGAACCTGGGAGAGGGAAGGGGGTGTGTCCGCATTTCCTTCAATGACAGGCATTCAGCCTCCTGCTCCCACAGGACAGACGGAACCTTTCCGGCCCGGGCTTCTTACAGGGCGGCTCTGTGCTGAAGGGACTCTCCTCTCTCAGTGGAGCCTGCCACCCACTGTGGGACGTGGAGGGGGACTTTCCCAGGAGGACAAAGCCAAGCAGCCGCGTTCCTGCGTTTCCGCCAGATGCCTCCTCTGACGGTGGTGTCACTACAACACCAGCCAGGCACTGGGTGCTGCTCGGTGAGTGGGTCCAAAGCCGCCCCAGCTGAGCTCCGGGCCTGATGAACCATCGGATGCAGCGATACGGGGCCTCTGCAGCTCCCGCCCAGCCCAGGAGCAATGCCAGAGAGCATCTCTAGTGTCCCCGTCTCCATGGAGACCGTTTGCCGGCTCTGTGTGCCAGCCCCAGAAGCAAGGAGCGTCTGTGCCACTTCCACAGACTCGGAACCTGAGTTTTGCTCCATTAAACCTGCCCGCCTGGGCCCTGGGCCCTGGGCCCGCTCTGGGAAGGGCAGCCCAGTCAGGCTTCATGAACATCTCTCCACCTCACTTCCGTCTCACTGTCACCTCCACATCCTAGTGCGCTTCGTAAAGCAGAGATCATCACGGGCTCAGGATCTGTGCATCCTAAATAAAGGCATCTGTCAGGAAGGGAGGCGGGAGGGAGGGAGGAAGGGAAGAAGGAAGGAGAAAGGAAGGAGGGAAGGAAGGAGGAAGGAAGGAAGGGAGAGAGGAAGGGAGGGAGGAAGGGAGGAAGGAAGGAGAAAGGAAGGAGGAAAGGAAGGGAGGGAGGGAGGGGAAGACAGGAGTGGCAGACGGTTCTGTGATGTCTGGGGATGATGGTGTGCATTGGCGCAGGGGCAGGGACTTTACTTTTGTTCTGTGTCATTTGGATTTTTCAGCCGTGGCCCCGTTACCTCTATAATGAATAACGCAGAAGCGTGCCCTGTTACTAACGCCCCTGTGTTGGTCAGTGACTGGCCGCCACCTTCCATCCATTTCACCTTCCCACCCCTTTCAGCTCATCACGGGAACGAAAGAAGGCAGGGTGGTCGGGGGCGAGGACCAGGCACATTTCCAAGGCCAGCAACCGGAGCCTCTCCTTCGTTCCGGGGCCTCACGCCTCCACTCTCCACAACGCGGGTCTAACCTTCCAGACGCGCTGCCCGTGCCCAACGCAGTGAGACGCAGGTGTTGCAGAAAACCCCAGAAAAACCAAGCGACGCTTTGAAGACGTGGAGAGACACTGTTTTAATTACACCGGCGGACTCCGGGAAGTAATTTCCAAATCAGAGTCCCGAAACATGGAGGGGCCTTCATTTTATCTCTCCCTGTGGTCTTTGTCCCGCAAATATGGATTATGCCTCTGGTCCTTTTTGCGGGCTTGCAATAGGCCCTCAGGTGTTGGGGGTCTCCAGGCCATATCTGATGGCCTGGCCTGGCGCCAGCGCTAACAACCCTCCCTCCGGGCAGTGCACTGTGCACAGGTTTATGGCCTCTGTAACAGATTCTGCAAGACCTGTTTCTGGGAAGGAGGTAATGACTTAATTATAGGTTAGCTTGCTGGCATGGATTCCAATTGCTAGCCCCCCAAATATCAGGATTACATTTGAATTAGCCCATTTTAACCTTCTCACAGGCATGCCGCCGGCTCAGTGTGGGCTCTGCCATCACACCTCACTACAGTGTGACAGACAAATCAATGCACAGGAGTAAACACATCGTTGCTGAGTAAACGAATGAAGGGAAGGATGAGGTGACCAGCCCAGTCACAGGGCAGGGGAGCGGGGAGCGGGGACCATCCCCGAGCTGGCCTCTCCCCACGTGCCCTCCTGAACTCCGTGCGCCCACCCGGGGCACCCACCCCTCCAACCGCAGCCCCGCGCAAGCCACTGCCTTTCGCGGGAGGCAGGGAAGTGTGTGTGCAAAGCTGTCAGTGCTGCCCCTGCGTTCACTCACTCACACGCCCGCGCTAACCAGCATGCGGCCTTGTGTCCGGGATCGCCCTCTGAGTGATATCAATGTCCAGCCACTACGCTGGACGCCTGAAACTAGTGTTACTACTCAGTGTCACCAGTAATTGAATAATTAACCCCCCCGCAACATATCCAGCCTCTGCTGAGGCGGGGAGGGCAGGGGAATGGGACCGGCTTGCCCGTCTCCCAGGAAGACCGAGGGCGCCCGGTAGGAGCGGGTGTGAGAGCCCATGTTAGGCCGTGCCGGGCAGCACCTGGACCTCGCCCCAGCTCAGCACTCACAGTCCTGCATCCTCACCCCCCAGACTGGACAGAGCAGGGCGGCCCGTCTGCGTGGCGCACAGGCTGCCCGCCTGCCGCAGGGCCACCACGGATTCGTTCAGAGATGGATCAGATCTAGAGGAAGATGGAAACACGAGCAGCAGCGGTGGGACTCCGCTGTCTACCCATCACGCCTGCCATCATGTGCACGCTCCCGCAATCCCGTGGGGTAGGCTTCATGGTATCCATGGCAACCGGGAATCAAAGGTATTCACTGATGTGTTCTCGGTCCAGGTGTGGGTGAACACCAGCACGTGTTCCTCAGGGGAGAAAGGAGAAGATTAGCAGGAAGATGGTGCAGGCCTGCGGGTTTAGGGCAGTGGGGTGCAGACCCCTCAATCCGGTCCATGCCGTATGATGAGGGGTGCGGGCTCTGTCTCCACCACCAGCACCCCGCAAGGCCCTCCCAGGCTACGCTTGACCTTAAACAAGTCATTCACGTCAGAACTTGGGATTTTTCAGCTGTGCGGGGGTAGTCATCCCTCGGGGCATGACTTTTGCCAAGACCCCAAGTGACATAGATCATATGACTCACGCAGTACAGGGCTTGTCTCTGATAGGAACTTGAGCGATGTTGGTTCCCTTCAAATTTCTCAGATTTTCCCCTGTTACAGGCAGCAGAAACCAATTTAAACTAAAAGAATCAATGCAAATGCATTGCCTCATGGAACTGGGTGCTTGAGGGTGTCACCTCGGCTGCACAGGTGGAGGGGCCCTTCTGTCTCCAGAACTAGTTTCCCTTTCTCTCTCTCTCTCTCTCTCTCTCTCTCTCTCTCTCTCTCCCTCCCTCTCTCTCTCTCCAGGCCTACACACCCTGGGGAAGAGCATGGCGGCCCTGCCTAGGCGTGGTCTCAGCCTGCACCCATGCTAGTCTCCAGCTGGACTTGGGCTTATCGGGGACGGCGGCCCACCCCTCTCACTGTGACTTCAGGGGAGCATGTCATTTGTCTCCAAACTGGGATTCTCTGGGCGGTGACGGGGGTGTGGTCACAACGAAGCCAGGACAACAGGCACAGGCTGAGCCAGGAGACCTGGGTGCGGGTGACCCTCCCGGTGCCAGAAGCAGGGGGTCAGGAGAGTCCGAGACCAGCTGCCACGCCAGCATCTTAACGTAAAGCCACCTCCGCGGGTTGAGGAGGAGCAAGCTCCCGAAAACCCCAGCCCGCAGGCGGCCTGCTTTTGCAATTCGTGTTCCTGACACTTGGCGTCAAACTCTAAGGCCCTTCTCCTCCGGCTCCCGCAGCCCCAGCACCTCCCAGTCAGGGACAGCCTGACCCAGGAGCATAGGCCAGGCCCTGCCATCAGCACAGCCCACTGACAGGGCTCCGTGCCCCCTGCCACCCAGTCCCGGTGACAGGCGTGGGGGTGAAATGTTCGGCATCTGCCCGGAGATGCTGGGGGGCGGGGGGGCGCCATCTCCAGAGGCCCCCACACTTCCTTTCTGCCTTCGCCGAGGACCATAGTCAGGGGCTCAGGTCTGATCCTCCCACCTGGCGTCCGACGGCACCGGCTGTCACGCCTCACAGGTCACCGACCTCGTGAGCCTCGGGTGCCTCGCCTGCAAAGCGGGGAACATCACCAGACGGCCTGTGAGCGCCTGGCACACGATCGGGACTCCGTGCACGCCAACGCTTGTACTTCCAGGACTAGCTTGCCACTGGGTCTGAACCCCCCGGGCAGCTCCGCCGTTTCCCACCGTTTCCCACCGTTGTTCGCGCTCTGAATCGTCAGTGCTGTGCCAAGGGGCTCCTGCCAGTCCTGCTCTCCCGCGGGTCCTGGTGAACGGAATCCTAATGGTATCTCCTAGTCCGGACCATTTTCTATTTACCATTCCGACCGGCGAGTTCCCCGAACTCCTGCTGCAGACCCGGCCTGGACCACAGGGGGTCCACGAGCCCGCCACGGGGATTCTGAGGAGGGTCCCACGTGTTGCTGAACATCATCCGGTGCCTTCCGAGCTCTCTCCTGGCTCTTGCCTCACTCACCCACGTTACTGCATCCCTAGCTGCCTCTCGGAATCCCCTCTTGGTTCCTGTCTGTCTTGACTCCATCACCACTTTCTCTTTCCTTTCCCCGGTGTGAGAGCAGCTAAGAGCGCTCCGTGCCAGGCACCGGGCCCGCGCTGTACCCCGTCCTAACCACCACGCAAGGTCAGTCCTTTTACTGCGTCATTCGGCTGCGGGGAACGGGGCCCGGGAGGAAAGGCACTGGGAAGGTTCAGAGGCCTCGTGGGTTGTGCCCATAGGCGGCTGCCTCGGAATCCACATTCTAACCTGCTGGGCTGCCCCCCACCCCGCCCGCAGGGCGCAGACACACGCATGCCAGATGACCCGGTGATGGCCTCGTTTCAGAACCGATGCTACAAAACAGTGCTTTTCCTTTCACTTTGCAAATAGAAACTTGGGGGAGAGCAGAGTGCTTGTTAAAAAGAGACAACTGCATGATTTGATTTCAAGTACACACACACACACACACACACACACACACACACACACACGCTGTCGACCCCAGGGAACAAGCAGAGAGCTGGCTGGTGGCTAAGCGCCGCCGCTGCTGTCCGTAGGGGCCACGTCCTGCTGCAAACCTTCATAAACGGCCGCTGCTTCTGAGGTTTGGAGCAGCTGTAATGCACACACAGGCCCGGGGGTTCTGACGAGCACCTCTGAACAGCCAGTCACTTAAAACCGTGGCCGACACCAGCCGCCCACCTGCCGCGCGTGTGCAGCGAGTCGCCATGGCCAGGAAGGATGCGTTTCACACATCTGTAGGGTGCTTGGCATGGCCTTTCATGGTGGGGCTGCCTCCCCTCCTCCACCCCCGCTTCCCCGCCTCTGGCCACTGGGGCCAAATATGTCCCTGACGGCAAAGAGGGGCAAAGAGGAGCAAAGAGGAGAAGGCGTTCATTTCTGGGCGGCGAGGCCTATCGTCTCAGGAGAACCTGCCAGTGCGCGGGCGTGGCCTTGGGACGGAGGCAAAGCAAGACTCCCAGTCCAGCCCCACATCCTTCCCAGGAGAACAGGGATCTGGAGCAGAGAGGCTCCCAGAGAGCGGCCCCTGCCTGCCAGGCCCTCCCTCCGCCTCCCAGCCTCGGCCCATCACTCTCGGGCGTGGCCTCAAGGGGTGACCCCTGCAGCCACTGGTCCAATGCCGGCTCAATGCCCGGCTCTCGGGGTGCAGGCTTCTGAGCGGAGATAGGTGCGCCATGCGCATGGCCGGCAGTCCTTGCTACCCATTCGCCTGCCCTACGGCATCTGTGAAGCTCGCTACGTGGCTTCCAAACCCCCTGACTTGGTCCCGTGTGAGTCCCACTGAATCCCCAGGCACCGTGGCCCAGGCACCACGACGCTAAGGCTGAGTAAGGGAGGTGCTAAAAGCCCAGCGAGGCCACACTTTCCTTGCGAACCAGAGGGGAGGCCCTGGGCCGGGAAGGAAGAGCCACCTCATGTGCCAGTCACACTGGAAAGCAAAGGCCGGGCAGCCCATCGCCCTTTTCCTTTCAGTCCTTCCTTCCTCATCACTGAGCCGGACCGAGTGCTGGCCGCACGGGCACCTCAGGAGGTGACACAGACAACCGGGTGCAGCATCCCCAGCACCTGGGAGGGATGAGATACTGAGCACCTTCGAGATCCCCCCGCCCCATGGCCGGTGCTCGGGGCCTCCCGCACTGAGGGGTCTGCACTCGGGGCTCTGCAGACCTGGCCTGAGTCCCCGCTCGGGTCTTGGGAACACTTCTCTCTCCGTGGGGGCTCCGCCCCTTCAGCTGTCAACGCAGAATCCCAGCACCTGTCTTCCAAGGATGGCGGAGCTTTAACCACCGCAACAGGAATGAAAGCCCCGCCCGGCACAGGGCCTGGGACGCGGTCCGTTCTCAAAGGACGCTGAGCAAACGGCAATGTGTGCTTTATGTTCATGAAGGAGAGGAATTGGATTGAAAAGCAAATCGCTCTTCATAAGCTCTGCCTGGAGCAGTAATAGCGCATTGGAGGGCAGATAAAAACCTCAAGCAGTTTCATCTCCAGCTTTTGAATCCTCCAAGTGAAACCTAATTTGGCTGCTTTCAGCCCTTTGAGGACGGAAAGCCACGCAGACACCCAGCGCCAAGGAGGCGGCCTCGCCCATTGTGGGCTGATTTATCATTCACCGCTGCGCAGGCAGCTGCGCGGGAGCGCTCCGAGGTCACCAGGAAGGCAGCTCCTCGGAGTCTCACAGGCCGGCAGCCCCTTGGGTCCCGGATCTCCACGGAAGGACTGCGGTGGCTGAGGGTGACGCAGGTGCTGGCTGCCTGGCCCCTGTGGGCTGGAACCCTGGCAGGAACGGTGGCACTGGGTGCTGCCCCCCAACCTCTTGCTCCGCCCCCCGCCTGCACCCAACACTCAATTTCTGTCTGAGGACCGGACCGGAGCACGCCACACAGCCCCTGAAAAATAAGTTATGGTGATAGCTGAGCTGTGTCCCCCCGAATTCCAACGTTGGAGTTCTAACACGGGACTGTTTAAAGGGGTGATTAAGTTAAATGAGATCACTGGGGAGAGACCTCATCCAAGCTGGCTGGTGCCTTTATACAAAGAGGAGATGAGGACACAGACACACACAGAGGGACGGCCAGGCGAGGACACAGGGAGGCCGGTGTCTGCAGGCCAAGGGGAGAGGCGTGGGGAGGAACCAACCCTGCAGCACCTTGCCTTGGGCTTCCAGCCGCCAGGACTGTGGGAAAAGAAATTCCTGTTGTTTCAGCCCCTGTCGGTGGCCCTTTGCTACGGCAGCCCTAGCAGGTGAACACTGTTCTCCATGACCCACTCTGCTTTTCCACGCCCTAAAGAGGTCATGTGTGAAAAACATGTGTGAGATTCTTGCAAGAACTGGGGTTGATTCATGAGCAGCGACCCTTTTGTAGGACTCTGCCCCCCTTCCTGCCAAGCCACCGCCTTTCCTGTGCTATTTAATCCTCGCCTGCCGCCCCGTTCCCACTGCACCGATGGAGAGACAGAGGTTCCGAAGGAACCCGGGCTTGCCCACGGTCTCGCAAAAAGGGAAAGGCAGGGCTGGGTTTTGAACTGGGGGACGCCTGGCCCCGAGCCCAGGCGTGCTGGGAGGCGGGGACGGAAAGGAAGCTCTGACAAGCTCCTCCCCACTCCATCGTCACTGCCCACGGGGTCTGACTCCAGGCTGCCCTTGCCACCCGGTCCTGTTCACATCAGGCTGTGCTGCCTTGCATCTGCCCCGATTCTCTGGCCTCCCAGGGCCTCGGCGGATGCCCCAGGGCCCTCACATGTCAAGAGGGGGCTGCCGACATCGCTCTGAGGCCCATGCACAGCCTCCCAATGGGCAAGGGGATCTCCTCTCCTGAAGGACACAGCAGTGATGAGCAGCGCAACCTTTCAAAACACGAGCTGACAGAGGAGCCGGGGAGGCCCTCCCGAGGCCCGGCCACCAGGGCTCCCAGACGGCGGAAAGGCCGCTTGTCTCGGACGATCGGGTCGGGTTTGCTGTGAGGCGGGAGCTGTCAGTTCCATTTGCAGGGCTGCGTGCACCCAGTGTCACTTCACATGGCAGCACGTCGCCTGGCGAGGAACTCCTTGCGCTGCGCCCGCTGCTGAAACATGAGCTGCTCAAGGACAACAGACCATTCCCGTTCAGCCCAAGGCGGAGGGGAGGGGAGGCAGCCAGCAGGAAAGTCCAGCTTCCCAGCTTGCAAGCTGTGTGACCTTGGGCGTGTTACTCAACCTCTCTGGGCCTCGATTTCTTCTGGAAAGAGAGGATGTGATAATACCCACTTCACAGTGTTTTCCTGAGAATTCAACGCGTGAATTTGAAAGTTTCAGAAGAAGGCCTGGCGAAGAGGGAGCCACACCGTGTACTGTCATCAGCTGCCACCATCCCTGCTGTCGTGGGCTCCCGGGGTCAAGCCTCCCCCGAAGCTACCCCCATTCCTGTGCCTTTTCAGTCACATGAGCCAATACATCACCTCATTTTAAAGTCAGACTGCGTATTTGTACTGCAAATGTACTCAGCCCGAAGCACCAGACCGATGCTGGTGGGAGTGTGGGCGGCGTTACGTGTTCTGGGCTCCTCTGGGCTCCTCTGGGCTCCTCTGGGCTAGGCCTGGAGACAGGGCCCGGCTACGGCTTCTGTTTGCAGAAGCGCCGGGTCTCGGGTGGACCGCAGGGAGGTGGCCCTCCATCATGACCACTGACTGCGTCTTAGCCAGACCCTGGCCTCTCATGCCACTCCCCCCACCACAGCAGAAGCTTGCCTCACCCCCATGACCGTCCCCCCCAAAAGGGGAGACCACAAACGCATGGCCTCACAGTCCTCAGGCATCCCTGGTCCTCACCTGGCACTCAGAGTGGGGGCCGACGGGCGGGCCTCCGTGACGTGCACTGCCTGCCAGAGGGGCTGGGTCAGCTTATCTGAGATGATCTCTCCAACGCATCCACCCCGAGTGCAAGTTTTCCCAGCAGAGCTGCGGACGCTGTTGAGCCCATCCACTCTCCCCAGTGGATCGGGATTGTGCTGGTCTCCAGGAAGCACGGGTGCTGCCTATGGACCTGCTTCCGGTGTCTGGACGCTCGAGCGACCTTGACCAGAAACAAGCCCAAAGACCTGCTGTCGGAGCCTCGTGGGCGGGGCAGCTGGGAGCTGGGTTCTGCCTGCAGCCACTGCATTGGGAGAGAAATCGCTGGAAGCAACGAGGACTTTCTTAGAAAACACACCTGGACGAGGCTCCCCACAATAACTGCCCAGACCTCTGGGCCCGGAGCTGTGGCTATAAGAGTGGGCAGAGCCCTAGCCAACCCCAGCTCCCCTGAGTGGCTCTTGGCAAGTTTTCCACGAGCCCCCCACATATCCACGGCAGCCGGGAAGACAAGCTCCTGACAGCTCTTCCCCCTACAAGGTAATAAGCCAGGTCACATTTCAGACTTAACCCACCTGACATCTTAATGTTCTTCAGTGTGCTTTCCGATGTGCCAGCTGAGTGCAGGTAGGTGCGTGTTGCTATTTATACAGCCCCGGCGAGCAGATTCCCCCAGTGTTAGCTCCTCCGTTCCCTTGGTGCCCTTTAGATTGTCAGAACATCAAGTTTCAACTCCCCAGCAGTTTATTCTTCCCAAGGTTTTAAAGAAGAACAAGAGCATGAGGACCCCTACCTTCTGTCCTTGCGGCAAGGGGGCAGCGTAGTTAATATTAAACGGGGAGGAAGGGCCTGGTGTTTAACCACTGCCCCTTAGATATGGAGTGAGTGAAATAATGAATGATGTTCTTAACAAAGAGCGACCCAGGACCAGGCCCCAGAAATCACAGTTACAACCTTTAGTTGCCATCATCATCATCATCATCATCATCATCATGGCTATCACTCCATCACTACCATCATCATCATTTCACCATCATCACCATCATCATCATCATCATGGCTGCCAACCCCATCACCACCACTAACATCATCATCGAGGGGCGAAGAGAAAAGCAGCGACAGCCCACAGCGCCCTCCCTCAGTGATTGACAGCGCTGAGCAGACCTCAGGGGCTATGAGGAACATCATCATCATGGCTGCCAACCCCATCACCACCACCACCATCATCATCATTACCACTACCACCACCATCATCATCATCACAACCATCATCACCGTCACCATCATCATCATTACCATCACCATCATCATCATTACCATCACCATCATCATCATTACCATCACCATCATCATCATTACCATCACCATCATCATCATTACCATCACCATCATCACCATCATCATCATCATCACCACCATCATCACCACCACCACCACTATTATCATCATTATTTTCCTGGCTCTTTCACTTACTACTCTCCCTATGGCCCTGGGCAAGTCATTTTCCCTCTGTGGATCTCATTTTCCGTTTTTATAATACCGGAGGACAGCTGCACTCTCCCAGGACCACTGGGGGGCATAAACGGTGTGTCCTCAGTGAGACTTGGGTCCGCTCAGTTCCATCGCAGCTTCACTTCCTACACGATTTGCCAGTTCTTGGCCTGTTCCTATTTCTCAGTCTCTGCGTGTATCACTTCTCCAGGCCGAAGAGCCCGCGACCATCTGCCCTGCGGAGTCCTGTGCTGGCCTGGCCAGACCCTGGTGGAGACTCCGGGAACCTGCTGAGCTTGCCCAACACAAGCTCACTGTGGGGCCCCGAGCAGCTTCCTCGTCTGCAGAATAAACAAGTGCACCAGGTGGGGCGTTCTCCACGTGGACAGAGACCTCCACTCTGGGAAGTGCTGGGGTGCTTGTTCCGGTGCATGTTCTGAGGCCCCACCTTCCACTCATCATGTGAGTGGGGACTCCTGCGCACAGGGTCCCGATGAAGTCACCTCCTGGGCCTCTGGGACGGGGGTTACCACTGTCTGGCCTCGGGGTACAGTTCTCAGGATCATTGCTCTACCCCAACAGTGTGTTCTTGGGGTTGGTCAAGTTGAAAAAGGCTTGCCCATGGAGCCCACTGCATTGGGGTCTCTAAATCGCTGGAAGCGATTAGGTCGATTGAATATTCCAGGACTGCAGATGGCACGTGGGGAGTCTGCTGGGGCCTGGGTCCCGGAGCTGTGGGAGGACGAGACCCCAATCTCAGTCACCTTCCAGGCAGCAGCATGTAAAGAATATTCTAGATTTCTGTTCTCCCTGCCAAACCTCAGGATGCTCGTCTCTCTGGCTTGCGGTGGACGCCTCTAGCTACAGGGAGCACGTTAGAAACATGTAACTCCCAGAACATCCAGTCGGAATGGACACTGGCCGGGAACAACCGATGGCATCACCCCATGAAAGGCGCTGGGTGTAAATGACTTTCTAAAAATATGAAATAATACGACACAACTGAAGCCAAACGTATCAATCACATCAGTAAACACAAATGCCTTAACCCACCCACTACAAGAAAAAGACTTCCCAGAGATTGGTTAACAAAGTCAAATCCAATACTAGACTGTTCACACCCAATGAAGCTAAACAAAATCAATAAGTGAGTTTAAAAGGTAAAGAAACGGATATGTATTCTGTAGATGAAAATAAAGGACTATATAGGAATGTAGAGATATATAATATATACACACATGTGCATATATAGGTATGTGTATGTGTATGTACAGGGTGGGGCAAAAGTAGGCTTACAGGTGTTTGTGTGGGAAATAACACAATAATTAATAAATACTCATACAAGAGTAAACGGTTTCATGTACTCACAACTGCAAACCTACCGTTGCCCACCCCTGCATGTATATGTATGTGGGTTTATATGCAGAAAAATAATAGGAAGGTAACCCATGACTGAGGAAGCTTCCCTGTAGGGGGAGAAAGTGACCCAGGTCGGGGGACAGGGACAGAAACCAGACAGAACCGGTAAGTAAATGAATTAATAAACGAAGGTTTATGAACCCTGTGAAATCAGTACTTTCCAATTCAAATCCCAGAGCAAATTTGTGCTGAAAAGTCCATGAATCTTAACAATTAGAAGAGAAGAGCTGGGTGTTCTCAGAATTCAGGGGGAAAGTATGATCCCAGAGGAAACAGTGACCCAGCCTCCAGACGGCTCCTTTTCGGGGCCCTGCTCCCTGACACGTCATTAGCTCCCAGTGACCCCGACTCAGCAGGCAGGTTCCCACAGGGCAAGCCATCCGAGGCCCTCGAAGAGCGGGAGAGGGCTGGCCCCTGTCGGCGGGCTCTGGGTATGGATCCGCTCCCATCTCACAGAGTCTGAGAAAGCAGCTCTCTGCACAGTTGTGAGTGGTGGAAGCAGGAAAGACTTCCCAGAAGAGGAGAGGGTTGAACTGAATCTGGAGAGTTGGGAGGAGCTTGCTGGGTAATGGTGGACGGGAGGTCGGGGTCGAGTATTCCAGGCAGAGGGCACAGCCCGTGCAAAGGCCCTGGGGCTTGCTGTGTGCCGTGAACATTGTATTGGAACTGCGCTGGGGAGGGCCGGAGGGGAGTGACTGGGCATGAGCGTGCATCCACTCAGTCTGAAGAAATTCGTCAGATCCTTTCTCCCGAGAGGAAAGTGACCCCCACACCCCAAAGTGGGGGATGTTTGCAGAAAATTGCCGTGCATGGAGCCTCTGAGGCGTGCCCTGTGCAAGGCACTTCCTGCAGCGTCGCATCAAGCCTCCTAGTCCTGTGAGAGACATTATCCCCGTCTGTCCATGAGGCGTGGGAGCCGCCTAGAAAGCGGAGGAGCGGGTTTGCCTTCAGGTCTGTGTGACGCTAAAGCCCACAGTCCTGCCAGCCTGCCCAGCACCTACTGAGGGACACACCGCGGGACACGGAGGGCGGGGCTTCTGCTGCTGCTCCGAGCTGTTGGCTGCCACACCCATGACTCCCAGTCCTCCCTCGGCCCTTCCCAGAGATGTGGCTTTGGGCAAGCCACTCGGAGCCTCAGCTTCCTCATCTGTAAAATGGGGAACTCCTGTTAAAGACCAGCAGGTATTTAGTGACAGGTCATTGTCACATGGCTGCGATTGGGAGAGCCCACGGCCTTAACAAGACAGAGCTGTTCAGCATCCACCGCCCATGGGACAGAGCACCCCTGCCACCGCGAGAGCCTCACCCTCGGCCCACGTTCCAGCGCAGCCTCTGCACGTGGGCAGACGAGGGGCGAAGAGAAAAGCAGCGACAGCCCACAGCGCCCTCCCTCAGTGATTGACAGCGCTGAGCAGACCTCAGGGGCTATGAGGGCAGGATGGCTAAGGAGTCCAGCAGGCACCCGGGTTTGAATGAGGCCCTGTTTGCTCTCAGCCTCCAGATCTGAGATCCAGCCCCGAGGGTCTGGCCACCGTGGGAAGGAGCGCCCGCCACACAGCCCCTCTGAGCCACCCACCCTCCAACTGCGCTCAATCAGAAGGGGTTTTGTTTCCCCCTTTAAGGCAAACACATTTTAAAACAAGTCAGCGCCCTTCCTCTAATGGCCGGAAGTGAAAGAGAAGGTGCCTAGGGTTCCTGCCAGGTTTGGCGTGGCCTCTGGTGACTGGCAGAGGGTGCGGG
>NW_005370271.1:2484262-2485264 GCF_000412655.1 Myotis brandtii
TCTGGGCTGTGTGGGCTCGGGCAGGCGCACTGCTCCCCCCGCAGCAGGGCACGCCGGGGAGGTCCCTGCAACGGACGGCAGGCCCGTTTCACAGTGCCGGGGAGGGGAAGGTTCCCCAGGCCCACACTACCCACCCAGGACACATCCGGGTAAAAGAGACGCGCCCACCTCAGAGGAAGCCTGTCTGACACACCAGGGGGGTACTCAGCTTTCACCAAGGGGCTGGAGGCCACACTCGAAATGCGGCCCAATTCCTATTTTCATTTTACTATGTTGCTTTCTTTATTATTATTATGTTGCATTTTTATGGCTCCATGAGCCACCACCCCAAGCATCGAATCCACTGCCTCCAAATCCCATCGGTAGCGTTTACCTCCAGGAAGTGACCTGGTGCTCACAGTTCCGTACCGTGATGACCCCCGCAGCCCGGGGGCCAGAGGTGCCGCATCCTCTGCCTTCCCCCCTTTCTCTGTCCAAACCCACGTTTCAGTGAGTCAGGGCCATGCGAGGGAACCCTGCTCCCTGACACTAGCTGTTCTAGAATCCCAACGGGCCCCTCCCCGGCTGCGTCCTGCAGTACAACTCGGAGCGACTGCCCGGCGCCGGCACCGGGACTCACCGCGAAAGACCCAGGCTTCCCCAGACCACCCAATGGGAGATGCCGGCTACAGGCAGGGTCCCCCGGCCCGCGGTCTGAGCACTGGCCGCAGACCCAGGCGCTCTCCGTAACTTCTAGCACAGCACATGGGCGAGTGCTAAACTCGTGACTGCAGTTCTGTGTAAGGGTGTCCTTAGGGAGAGGTTCAGGGGGACACGGGGCTCCCGTGCCCTCTCGCCATGCAGACAGGGCGTCAGCTGCCCGGCACGTCCTGCCACCTGCCAACCTGGAAGCTCTGGAGGCTCAAGTCACAGCCTTCGCTGGGCTTTGTTGCAGGCCTGCCTGACGGACCAGTGCCTTGTACTGACTTCATATCCTGTCCTGCCCCCTCCCCCCGCCCCCCA
>NW_005370271.1:2485691-2498773 GCF_000412655.1 Myotis brandtii
GGTGAGGTGGCTGACGTTCCAATCCTCTGATTATGTTGGTCTTGTTGGTGAGCAGCCCCTGTCCTGAGGATCTGTGGGACTAGCTAGGTGTCACCCCATTAGCACAGCAAAGACACCCACATCATGCAGGAAGTACTGAGGGTTCCTGAAGCTCTGTGACAGGAGCTGGGGAAGAAGACCAGATAGATATAGAAATGCATTTGTTTCTTTTTAGAGAGAGAGGAAGGGAGAGAAACATGGGTTGGACGCCTCGTACTGGGGACGGAGCCCACAACCCGGGCATGTGCCCTGACTGGAGCCGCACCGGCGGCCTCCTGGTGCCTGGGACCACGCTCAACCCACTGCGCGCACTAAGCCCCGGCCACGCTACACGGAGGCCCGGGGCGAGGGTTCCTGTGCACCAGCAGCTCGGCTTCCATCCGGGCTGTGTGGGCTCGGGCAGGCGCACTGCTCCCCCCGCAGAACGGCACGTCGGGGAGGTCCCTGCGATGGACGGCAGGCCCGTTTCTCAGTGCCGGGGAGGGGAAGGTTCCCCAGGCCCACACTACCCACCCAGGACACATTCGGGTAAAAGAGACGCGCCCACCTCAGAGGAAGCCTGTCCCACACACGGGGTGGGGGGTGGGGGGCTCAGCTTTCACCTTAACACCACCAGCCCCTGAACTCCTCACCACAGCCCCATCAGAACGCCTCCCCCGTGTGTGGATGTTACTGCACCAGGTGGGGGAACAGGCTTCAGACAGAGTGTCCCTCCCACTAACCCAAGGGCACCACCATGTCACGTGACGCCTGGTTAAACATTCCCGTGGGCACCTGACCTTCCCCTTAATCTCATCAGCTCCTGTGTTGATACGAGCTTCACCGATGGGTGTTGATACCGCATTGCACAGGTGCCCACATCCTGGAGTCCCTGGCCAAGGGGCTAGAGGCCACACTAACACCAAACTCATGTGTCCCAACGGGGAGGCTGAAATTTATGATACAAAATGGACATCTGGTCTTTGCCCAGGTTCCGGGCACAGAGCTCCTAAAACCCTTGGAACTTCCTGGATTGAGGGGCTAAGAGAAAAGCAGCAACAGCCCACAGCGCCCTCCCACCAGCCATGATTGACAGCGCTGAGCAGACCTCAGGGGCTATGAGGGCAGGATGGCTAAGGAGTCCAGCAGGCACCCGGGTTTGAATGAGGCCCTGTTTGCTCTCAGCCTCCGGATCTGAGATCCAGCCCCGAGGGTCTGGCCACCGTGGGAAGGAGCGCCCCCCACACAGCCCCTCTGAGCCACACGCCCTCCAACTGAGCCGCACCGGCGGCCTCCTGGTGCCTGGGACCACGCTCAACCCACTGCGCGCACCAGCCGCGCCGATG
This sequence comes from Myotis brandtii, assembly GCF_000412655.1. NCBI lineage: Eukaryota > Metazoa > Chordata > Mammalia > Chiroptera > Vespertilionidae > Myotis > Myotis brandtii. The sequence continues at coordinate 2,487,056 of NW_005370271.1, forward strand.
ATGTCCGTCATCCAACACTGACAAGTACCATCAGCAGCACAAATCCAGAAACAATGTTACGTTTGTATTCAGTAACCGCCTGCCACATCTCTATAACCCGCTCATTACTTCCGCTTTGTATTATAACACTCGCAATATTTTTTACAGAAAAAAGAAGATAACAGTCTTTTCTCTATTGTGGTTGATGAACATTCTCCTTTTCCTATTGGTAGTTTAGGAAACGACTCCAGCTCCGTGACTCTTTACTGGAAATACCATGTAATTTTTAACGTTGTCATCCAATTTAAGAAAATCACCCCACACACGGGGTGGGGGGTGGGGGGCTCAGCTTTCACCTTAACACCACCAGCCCCTGAACTCCTCACCACAGCCCCATCAGAACGCCTCCCCCGTGTGTGGATGTTACTGCACCAGGTGGGGGAACAGGCTTCAGACAGAGTGTCCCTCCCACTAACCCAAGGGCACCACCATGTCACGTGACGCCTGGTTAAACATTCCCGTGGGCACCTGACCTTCCCCTTAATCTCATCAGCTCCTGTGTTGATACGAGCTTCACCGATGGGTGTTGATACCGCATTGCACAGGTGCCCACATCCTGGAGTCCCTGGCCAAGGGGCTAGAGGCCACACTAACACCAAACTCATGTGTCCCAACGGGGAGGCTGAAATTTATGATACAAAATGGACATCTGGTCTTTGCCCAGGTTCCGGGCACAGAGCTCCTAAAACCCTTGGAACTTCCTGGATGCTGAGCGCTATAAGGGGTCTTTGTTATGTTAATGGGGTGACCTGGGTTAGGGGACCTGGATTTAGACCATCCTGTTCTAGCTCTGCTTTTTTTGGGGGGCGGGGGGAGTGTAGGGAGGGGGCAGGTGTTTCCACCCAGGAAAATCCACGCCTTTTAGGTGCCCAGGTGGATCTGGAATAGTTTTCTGGAGACCAGCCTCTGGCCTGTGTACGTGTCAAGCCTGATTAATTGCACACTTCCGGTGCTGGGTTCGGAGTACATTGCTGTTGCCATAAAACCTTCCGTGATGTACATAAGCCTCACAGGGAGCCGGCAGTCCAGAAGCCGTGGCAATACCAGAGCAGCTACCGATGCCGATGTGCCCGGGGGACCGCAGAAGGCAAGCCTGTCCCTCTAACACCAAACTCATGTGTCCCCACGGGGAGGCTGAAATTTATGATACAACATGGACATCTGGTCTTTGCCCAGGTTCCGGGCACAGAGCTCCTAAAACCCTTGGAACTTCCTAGATGCTGAGCGCTATAAGGGGTCTTTGTTATGTTAATGGGGTGACCTGGGTTAGGGGACCTGGATTTAGACCATCCTGTTCTAGCTCTGCTTTTTTTGGGGGGCGGGGGGAGTGTAGGGAGGGGGCAGGTGTTTCCACCCAGGAAAATCCACGCCTTTTAGGTGCCCAGGTATATGAGCCTTGACAACATGCACACGGTTGCGTACAGGTCATCAGTCATGTCCGTGTGCATCATCCAGGAACCTCCCTGGTGCTCCTGCTCCTGAGCACCCACCTCCTCTCCTCACCCACATCCCCTGCGAGTACAGGTCATCAGTCACGCCCACATGTATCGTCCAGGAACCTCCCTGGTGCTCCTGCTCCTGAGCACCCACTTCCTCTCCTCACCCACATCCCCTCCACCCACCTCCTCTCCTCACCCACATCCCCTGACACCCACCGCCCGGCTCTTCCCTAGGGGTTTGCGTGTCCTCGGTGCTGCCCTCTGAGCCCTGCGTGTGGTTCTGGGTGCAGGGAGTTTGCTCTCGGTGTTGAGCAGGATCCCGTGTGTGGATGAGCCTCTCCCTCCCCTTAAGGAACCTGAAACCTCCATCTCCCAGCAGCTGCAAGTGCCTGGTCTCAGGGTTGGGTCCCGTGGGTCTGAGCGTGAGCCTGGGTGAGAGGGCGGCCCACATCCTCCTCCCAGAGGGAAGGGACCAGGCATCCCTTTCTCCGCTGTTTCATGCCTGACTCCTGCTAAGGGCAGAGGACACACGCTGGGGCCTGCGTCCCTCTGGGCAGTGAAGGATGGGGCTGGGAAGTGCTGGGAGGAGAGACCTGCGAGGCGAAGGCGGGGGGAGGACCAGCCCTCCGTGTGCGCAGGCGAACTCATGGGCGACCTCCCGGCTCCCTTTCCCCTCCTTGGCCTGTTTGCACTCCTGCTCCTGGTTCCTTCCTGTCCTGGCCATGGAAGGCTGGAAGGGCTTCCCAAGACAGGGCTCCAACACTAGGTTAGTCCCTTGATTAACTAACTAACTAACCAACCAACTAACCAGGATTTTACAGATCCTCAGGCAGGAGGGTGTGGAGCTGAGTTCTGGTCTGAGCGCTGCTGTGACAATAGATGCCACAGCCTACAAACCGCAGCCACTAAAAATAAGCCCCAGTCACCTGGTCTCACTTCTTTAAGTGCCTGTGTTCTGTGCTGGATCCAAACCCCAGGTAATTAGCTTTAAAAGCCTCATTTGCAGGAGAGAGGCGGTGGGTGGGCCGCCCGCCCGGAGGAGGGAGGCGCAGAGGAGCGGAGCCTGCAGAGGCAGCTCAGGAAGGAAGTGGAGCAGCAAAGGAGGAGAGGGACAGGGCGCAGAGGAGGCTCCTGGGGATGGCGCTGGGGAGGGGATGTGCTGAGGAGGCGGAGGTGGGAGGAGGAGGGGCCCTCCAGCAGGGGGACGCCTGGAATGTGTGCAGAGGGCCAGGTCCCTCTGGAAGTGGGTTCCATCACCCTGTCTGCCGCCCAGGCCCCCAGCCGAGGCCAGTCCTCCGCTTTGCCTCCTCATCCCTCTCTGGGCACGCGGCCACCCCATCACTGTCCAGCAGCCACGCCTTGTCCCCTCCATGGATGCTCCCGCTTCGGGTCCTCCCCCTCCCCACCCGTCCCCTCTGCTCCAGGGACCCCTCCGCTCCTGCCACTCCCCTGCTGAAGACGCCGAGGGGCTCCCAACTACCCCCGGAACCAAGACCTCGCGGGGAGACAGGGAAGGTTCCACATCACATCCCAGGCTCCCCTGCGCCTCCAATTCCAAGGAGACACTCTGCCCTCGGGTCCACGCGGGTGAGCCGTGGGCTGAAGCTGGCCCGTGGGCATGTCGTGCTTGGTGTTTGGACATTTCAAAAATCTAAACATTTTACATATAAATTCAGATTTTTTTTTTTTACTCCTCTTGAGAAGTTGGAAATCCCAGCAACAGGGGGCCCACATTCCAACATGGCAGCCCTCCTTGGTTGGCCGCAGTCCCCACCGCTCTCTAATGCCTTCTGCTAGTCTGGCTCCACTCATTGGCATTACCTTTTGGGCCCTGTGGACAAGGAAGTTTGAGGCTGCAACTGCGACAAAACGTTACGTGGTGACAGTCTGGCCCCAGACGCTGCCTGGGCCTGGGGACCCCTGGATGAAGGAGACATGGTTGACCCCTGCAGCAGCTGTGATGGGCGGGAAGGGCTCAGAGGCGGGAACGGTGCCCGCCCTGCCGGCTCCAGCCAGACCTCGACCCCCGTGTCTTTGTTCGCTGTGGTCTCCTCTGCCTTCCATCAGGGGACCCGGCTCCTCCTCCATGACCTCTGAGGTCATGCCCCGTCCCAGCCGCGGCCTCGCTCCGCCTGGTGCTGTATTCTAGTCTCAATTGGCCAAGATCAGGGTCCATGTCATATCCATCGCTGCCCCGACTCGACTCAGCATCCACACAGCCCCAGCTTCCTTCTGTGCACATAATAGGTGCTCAGCAAAGTTTTTAATGAGGCCAATTTAGAAGCAGCTAGAACTAGTCTCCTCATGAAAGTCAGAAAAAGTAATTTAGATTTCAACTTTTATGTTCCTTCAGAGCGAGCATGCATTAGAGAGAGAGCACAGAATTAAAAGTACAGCTAAAACCTTTCTGATTTGAAATAGTTGAAGGGTGTGGAGGAGGAGAGTAAGGAGAAATGATTTATATATATAACATAAAAGAATACATTTGAGACTATTTTAAGAGAATAGATTATCTTTTAATTGTGGATTCTGAAGTCTGTTTACTTGAACTAACCTTGGATTTCAAAGCTTTGGGGTAACATTTTCTCTGCGTCTTTCATGCACCCCTCACATTAGTAGTTGAGTCCGCTGCCCCTCCCCCCCTTCCCCCCATGGTTCACATACATTCTCCCCAGCACCCTACTGGAGCCCACCCAGCCTCTGCTTTTCCTGAGACAACATGTCATCCACTAACTGTCTGTAAGGCCCGGAGACCGGGACCCTTCCCCCTGGCTCCCTGCCCACAGTGCTGTGTGGCGGAGTGACTCCCCAGGAGAACAGAAGAGGCACGTGCCACTCTGACTTCACTAACCTCAGCGATGCCGCACCCCAGGGCGGCTGTCATGGGGGGGCTCTGACGGAGGTGGGCCCAGAGGGGAGGCGGTTTCAGGCCTGGGGCAGGGGTGTTGGAGTTGAGGGCGGGTATTTTCTTTCTTTTTAATTTTTTAAAAATATGTTTGTGTTGATTTCAGAGAGGAAGGGAGAGAGAGAGACAGAAGCATCAGTGATGAGAGAGAATCGTCAATCAGCTGCCTCCTGCACACCCCACACTGGGGATGGAGTCTACAACCCAGGAATCAAACCATGATGCTCAACCACTGAGCCACACCGGCCAGGCTCAGCCATCACTCCTTGCGGCAGAATCCCGGGGTGGGGGTGGGGAGATAGCACAAGGGACAGAAGTCCAACGGGTCATAGGAAGTGAAGGGAGGCTCCCACCCTTGGCTCCTGCCCCGAGGCCACAGGAAGAGGGAGGATGAGTGCTCTGCCCACGGGAGCCTGTTCCAGCTCCACTGGTTGGGGCGCCTCCCAGAGGCACACGTGGTGCCAGAGCCCCAGGGTGGCCAGTGCCACTCGCTGCCCAGAGCCATGAGCAGACCTGAGGCCACAAGAGGCCCGGGGGACCCTAATGCCCAGTCACTGACCCCCAGTAAACACGACCCAGGATGATGGCCCCGGAAGGCGTGGCCCAGAGGCAGGCAGAGGGCAGGCCACGCCTCCCCCACTCCCCCCCAGGACTGACATGTGTGCAGGCTGCTCTCGTGGGTGGACGAGTTGATGAGCACTTTTCAGTCCTTGTTCCATAGGCACAGTCCCACGTACCTAGTCTGAGTATCTGCCACTTTTCACAGCTAATTCCGTGGCATTCGATGAAGGGGGAAGAGCCAGATGACCCTCTCCATGGATGCCAGAAACACAGGTCATGAATCCAACGCTTGATCCCGGTTTAAAAGAATAAAACAAACTAAAAACCAAACTGGAATAGAATGAAACTCTCCCAATCTGGTAGAAGGCAGCCACCAGAAATCCCCCCAAAACACGGTTCCGCGGCATCAGAAACCTCCACGCTCACCGCGGGAAGCCCTGGACGTGCTGCTCAGAGCAACACCTCCTCACGTAGCAAGTGACACGCTTGGAAAGTGGCAGCTCAAGTGGCAGACATTCGCTCTCTACTAAACACGCAAGAAAACCCAATGAAGAAAACAGCAGCACAAGAACCAAAGCGAGAATTCCGGAAGTTGGCCAGACCCACCCCTAAAGCAAATATCTGATGAGTCGACTGCATGCTGGGCCCTTTCCTGGGGATTTGGTGAACGCGGTACAGTGTCTCCCTTTGCAGGGTTTACATTCACACGGGCACGAAGTTCACGTAGAGAAATGACCAGCAAGAACCGAGTCAGAGTGTAATGGGGAAGAGGGATCCGATTCACAAACCCAAAAGACATCTGAAGTGCCTCGAGATAAATCCACGGGGACAGGGACAGCCCTCTGGAAGGGACTTTAAATTGTGCCGACGCCATTAAATTAACATCCTCACCACATGCAGGCGGTGGACTGTGACTCCCCTGCTTTGCAGGTGGGAGGCCTGAGGCCGCAGGAAGTTGCCCGAGGTCAGTCAGGGGCGGAGTGGGCTTTCAAGGCCTTGTCCAAGGTCAGGGCTGACAGCCGCACCTTCACCTTCCCCTCAACCTGTCCCCCCACCTGGGAGGCAGCAGAGCCCACACTCTCCCGTCCTTGTTATTGGAAGCTCTTAACGCAGGGCCTCAGGCAGGTGCTTGGTCAACTGGGGTTCCTCCCTTCTCACCAGGGGAGCCATCGAGCTCCCTGGGGCTTAGTGATGGCCGAGCAGGGTCCCACCTCCCAGTCAGTACCCGGAGGGCCGCTCCAGGAGGCAGGAGGGAGGTGGCTCTCTCGGGAGAGACTTTCTATCACACCGACGTGCTTAGTGATTCACGCAGCCATGTGGTGGGAGAGACAGGGAATCTGAGGGATGTAAAATGCCCATCTTTCTGAGCAGCAATTAGTTGGAGGTTAAATTGCAGCGCCTTTTGAGGGAGCAGCCACTGTGCCTCTGCAGGGGGTGACTCACAGAGAAGACCTTTTCCCACAGGCAAGCTCAGCCCCACAGGCTCCAGGCCGCACCCAGGGGCGCCCACGCCCGAAGCACTCCTGGGGGCTGGCTGTGGTCTCACGGCTCCCAGTGTGCGTTCCACACAACCAGGAGAACGCAGAACAGAAGGAGAAAACTCCCGGGCCCACCACCCTAATGCAAGAACTACTAACATTTTAAAATTACTTTCATTATATTTTGTTGTTGTTGTTGTTAATCCTCACCCGAGGATATTTTTCCATGGAATTTTAGAGAGAGCGGAAGGGAGGGAGGGGGGCAGAGGGTGAGAGAGAAAGACAGAGAGAGAAACATCCATGTGGGAGAGATACAACAATTGATTGCCTCTCAAATCCGCCCTGAGTGGGCCCTTGGATGGAACCTGCAACCCAGGTTATGTGCCCTTGACCAGGAATCGAACCCGAGAACCTTCAGTGCACGGCCGACACTCCGACCACTGAGCCACACCGGCCGGCGCCTACTAACATTTTAAAATTATAGTTGTCATATAATATGATATTAGTTTCAGGAGTACAACACAGTGGCCCAACATTTATATACCTTCTGATGTGATCACCACGATGAGTAGTAACCATCTGTCACTGTAGGGAATATAGTGGATAATACGGAAAAAACTGCCAGATTGCTAACATTTAATAATATGGTAAGAACTGCTAACATTGTGATCTAGTTCCTTCTGGCTTTTCAATCCCATCTGCCTGTGTTTCTTTCTTTCTTGCAACATTGTAATCCTCTAATTTAAGATCCAAGCTCCACATACAGGGCCCAACTCAGGTCCCCTCTAATGGGAAAAAGACACATTGAATGTGAAACTTGTACTCCCAGCAAAGAGACAGACTCCATGTTCGGGGGAAGCACAAACTTGCTAAGGAAGCGCACACACCCCTAAATGAAAAGCTGGGGAGCAACAGAACCTTTCAGACTATGTGGCTGAGCTTGAGAAAAAATAAAGGAAGTTCTCAGAGGCAAACCCCCCAGGCACGAATAAAAAGAAGGGAAAACGAACGTGGGGCAGAGGACCCCGCCGAACCCTGGGCCTAAATAGAAAAGCCCCAGATGTTGTAAATGAAACCGGGCAGTCGGCGAGCTTTTGAAACGGGCCCGTTTCCCTTGGCATAACCCCCCCGAGACCCACGGGAGTTGTCAGGTGCTCGGGCATTCGTTTCTTTTTATTGCCGAGTCGTGTTGCACGGTGTGAGCCACCGCAGTTTAACTGCCGACTCATCGGAGGACATCGCCTTGTCTTCAGTGTTTGGCTATTACGGGAAGAGTCGCAAACAACACTCACGCATGGGTTTTGTGTGAGCGCAGCTTTTTCTTTCTCCGGGGGAAACGCTCAGGGTGCTGGCAGCATCCCGCCCCCCTTAATCCCCGTCTTTCTTCACTTTAGAAAGAGATGAACTGATTCTTTGTTGTTGCTGTTTTGGGTGGAAATTAAAGAAACTAGAATAGCCAGACAATTTTAAACAAGAAGGAGGAAGTTACCTAGAGAATTGGCATCACCTCAAGACACTGTAATGCTACAGTAGTGAAGACAGTTTATACTGGCGTAGGATGGACGGGGAGAGGGGGAGAGAGAGAGAGAGAGAGAGAGAGACCACCGTCTTCATCAGAATTGAACTGTTGCTCATGAAGCAATAACAACATGACAAACAAGCCAACAGAAAACACCGGCCACGGAATGGAAAAGCAGCTCACGGACAGTGAACACACGTGGCCTGTCCACGTGCAGCAGACGCCGAGCTGAGCCAGCAGTAATAAGAAACATGCAACTGAAGCTCCTCTCTGCATCGGCAACAATTTTAAAAAGAAAAAAGGTCCCTCGTTAATAAGGAGAATAATAAGAAGTAGAAACTGTCATAAAAGGCCGATGAGAGTGTAAATGAGTAAGGCCATTCTGGAAAACGATTCAGTGTGACCTCGTTACTTGAAGAATCACACACCTTATCACTCTTTTTCTCATTCCTAGGTACATAGGCTCAATAAAGTCTTACACTTGCACCAGTTGATAACAGCCCTTTCATGCAATAGTAAACAAGTTTTTAAAAAGGTCCCACAAAAATGAAAGAGGTTTTTCAAAAGACGGTTTAGGCACACACTGGAATAGTATACAGTTACTTGCATCAACGTGGTTGACTGACTAATGCAAGTCCCAGACCACATATATTAGAATCTCACTCATATAAATAGGTAATATGTACCACTACTTAAAAAAGAGAAAAGATATATATTCTCATACAAAACCAAAGAATTTGTATTTTCGGGGGGAGGGGGAAGTCCCCCTCTCTCTGGGCCAGACACCTCATTTCTCTGGCAATACTTGGAGCTCTGCAGAACATGCTTTTGCTCACCTCGTCGCTCTCTGAGGCCCTGACACGGATGAGATGGGACAGGTGACACCCAGATTTCCTAGTGGGTGGGGACAGGGGCGAGCTGGATGTAGGCCTCTCGTGTCCAATTCCTCACCAGTTGACTAACCTGAACGCCACGTCTTGCCTTCTCTGCACCTCTCCTCGCAGTCAGGCGGGCAGGGAAGTGGGCCTGCCACGTCTTGCCTTCTCTGTACCTCTCCTCGCAGTCAGGCGGGCAGGGAAGTGGGCCTCAGGTCTGACCGCCTGTTGGCTGAATGCGGGGGAAAACCAGGCTCGCCCCCCCCCCACCCCGTCCCGTCCCCTAGGGCACGTGTTCCTCACCGAGGCTAACAGCGCTGCCCTGTCTCACCAGTGCACCATGCTACGCCTACCTCATAAGTATGAAATCAAGTGAAGGCTCTTGCAGTAAAAAGAAAAAGGCATATACAAGCACCCCCTCTGTATTGGCAACAATTTTTTTTTTTTTGAGCTACACACAATATATTTAAAACTAAAAACATTGCTGCTCAGCCTTTTGGCTAAGATCAAGTGTAGTATCTGTTCTTATCAGCTTAATATGTGATACATCCTCTATCCAAGGACATTACATTAAATGTATTTTTGGAGCAGAGATATGGAACAGGAGCTTGCTCTGTCCACTCCACTCATTAAGGTGGTATTGCAGTACCTCTGGAATGATGCAAAAAAGAAAAACAAACAAACAAAACCCACAAAAACAATTGTGGTGGTTATTTTTTTAATGTAATGATATCTAGGTTTAAATATGTAAAAAGGTGGAGACTACCTTATATTAAGAATGATAAGAGCTGCTTCTGAGATGTCACCAATGCTTATTTCAGCAGTTAAATATTTACATGAAGGAAATGTCAGAGATAGAAAATGCATATCCACTGGGGAGAAAAAAAGATTGATCCTTCTAATATTCCTTGATAAAACACCCTGTGGGGGCAGACACAGTCATTTCTTGTCCCAGGTCACCTCCTTCTTGCCATCCCAGGAAATGACAGGGGGACCATCAGTAACATACCAGTCTCTCCCTCTGTGTGAATAAGGTTTGCAAATGGAAACAAATAAGTATACATTTGGCAAACTTCATAAACTGGAGATTTATAATTCTCAGTCAAATCTGTTTAAATAATTCAGTTGTTAAATTAACCATATCAACACACCAGACAATATACCACAACTTAATCATCCACATCCCATCAACTCCCCTCTCATCCAGATCAGGGTGCTCATACCTCCAACTAAAATGTATTTATGTCTATAGTTCTGTTTCTGTCTCACTGTTCCCTTCTTCTCCACTGTGGTCCTTTCCTATATTTCACTTCCCTGTCTCTCGATCTTTCTCCCTTTTCTCTCTGTCTGTCCTACACCTGGACCATGAAACTCCTGAAACCTACTTCCCTTCAGGTGCTCTCTCCCCTGGTCTCTGAGGCTCCATCTCCACACACATCTGCGTGTTCCCCTCCCCACGCCCGTGGCCCTTATGCTGCCTGTTCCCCTCTGTCCCGCTCCCACAGCTGCTGACTCAGGGCTGCTCCCTCTGCTCCCTCATCCCTGAGCCCCCCTTTCTGTCCCTGCACTCACTCCCCAACTCTTCTCCTCTGAACCAGTGTCTCTGTCTCAAGTGCCTCCTCCTGTGCGGCCCCCACTTCTGCTCCCCAGGACCCGCTCCCTCTCAGCCCCCCTTCCTCTCTCTGGGCTCCCCCTCCTCCCTGTGTCTCCACTTCCTTCCTCCTCAGGCTACTTTCCCGAGCGACCCCCTCACTAGAGACCCCTCAATCACCTTTTCTCCCTCCCACTGGTCTCTCTTACTCCCTCTCCTGACACCTCCCAGCCTGGTTCCCCGCCCTGCGGAGTGACTGCTCCCACAAAGCCCCTCCCTACGGGGCAGGTGACCCCTTCTGGGGAAACTGCATTTTTCCCTTTAAGTCCCACCCCATGGAAACAGGCTCGTTATTTTTTAGAAAATTTGTGTAAGAGAGCATTTGAAACAAACTGATGACAAGCTGGAAGCAAATCTGAAATGCTCCCTTCAAGCCTCTTACAGAATGGGTGGGTGGCGGGGGTCAGCAGGGAAGGATCCCAGGCCTGAAGCCCTGGTGGCTTTAGAGGCCTCCGGGGAGGGAGTCGGGTGTGGACCAAAAGGGGCCACATGCTAACCTGGCTAAGGCAGAGAAGGCCCATGTGGTGGCCTTCAGATACAGAAAGTGATTAGTATATAGTTTTTGACATTTGTAAAATAAGTAACAGAGTAACAGTAGGGGACTTTAACTTCCCATTGACATCAATGGATGCAGGGGACCCCAACAAGGACTTCAGCGCCGGCAGCGCCCTCAGCCTTCCCTGCGAGGAGGGGGACGGGGAGCGTCAGCTTTAAAGAGAAACACCCTCCTCGGGGGAACCGCCACCTTCCTTGGCAACAATTTTAAGAAGGAAAAGACGTCTGAAAAATACCCAAGCTAACAGGAGAATAAGAAGACGTAGAAGCTGCCATCAAAGGCCAATGCGCTCACCGCACCCGGACAGGCCCTCGGGAAGCCGTGATTTTTAGATTACAAGTCGCTTTCGTGTTGTGTTGCGTTGATCACCCAATGGCGGAACGGTCACTGTCAGGATGGCCTGTGGGGTCCCCGTGTGCCCGGCACTTCAGGAAGGGGGAGCAGGAGGCTCCGAAGTGCTCAGGGGTGAGCACACACCGGGTGTGTTCACGGAGCAGCAGGGAGGCCCCTATGGCCCGGCAGAGGGCAGGGGAGAGGAGAGGAGGGGAGGGGGAAATGGGGAACTGACCGCGCAGGGTTTTTTAGCAATTCCAAGGACCGTGGCTTTTATTCTGTGCGACACGAGGTGTCTTGCAGGGTTTTGAGCAGAGGAGCTACACACACACACACACACACACACATGCACACACACGCGC
>NW_005370271.1:2498957-2502181 GCF_000412655.1 Myotis brandtii
ACCCCCGCCCGGGGAACCTGCTTGCAGAGGCTGGCCCTGGGAGATGGGAAAGTCGAGGAGCGATGTTATGTTAATCTCTGTTCTGATTGCTCGGCAACAAACACCACCACTCGCTGCATAAATGTCAGGACCAAGACTGTTTCTAAAGCTGCTCTGAAGCAATGTCAGTCTCTGCCAACAGCACAAAGAGACTGAGCGCTTTTGTTCGATGCAACGTGTCCTAATGCACAGGGCTGAGGGGCCTCGTCCCTGAGAGACACAGACCTGGGCGCAGTGGGAGCGGGGAGAGCCTGTAAGCGGGGCTGTGGCCAGCTCTCTGCGGAGGTCGGAGGTCGGAGGGTCGGCTGTGATGTGTCCAGGTCACTTGTCGCCTGTTGCTGGAAGTGTCACAGAGCGGCTCACGGCTCAGCTTCATTGACACGGGGGTGGGGGGTGGGGTGATGAGGGGAATGGGGGGAGTTGCAGCCTTTCAAACAAAAGTGAAGGCTTGTGAAATAGCTCCTCCGGCCCACCAAGGCTATAACGACGTCAGGGACGGAGGTTGAAAAGTTACAAATAAAATAAATAACCAGATGGCCCATCTGTTCTGATCTCAGCGGGGGGAGGCTGGAGGCTGGAGGCCGGCTCACAGGGGAGGCAGAAAGAGTCCGCGCCTGAAACCCTCCTTCCTTTTCACTCTGTGGCCTGGGCAGGCGCTCGGCCTCCCTGAGCCGTGGTTGCCTTGCGTTTCCTAAGTGAAGAGAATGCCACTCGCCTCTTTGCGTGGACACGAGGCTCAATGAATGAACGTGTCCAGGTGGGGGCGTGAGGGTCTCTGGTACATTCGAGGCACCTGATCCGCATCCCCACAAGCAGCCTGTGCCAGCGGGACACTCAGGAACCCCCTTCCACGGTTGGGAGTGCAGTGGGCCACCCTAGCTCCCCAAAAGCTGCCCCTGCACCTCCACGAATCCCCCGGGACCTGCTCTGGCCTCTCCTTGCTCATGGGGCGGAGAGCCCGATGGAAGGTTGAAATGGACTGTCTCCAGAATCTTCCCACCAAACACCGTGACTGAGGGAGTCGTCTGGGAAGCCGCCCTGCTCTGAGTTCCGGCCCCTCCTCACCCGAGGTGGGAGCGGGGTCGGGTGCGAGGTGGAGCTCGGCTGCCTGCGGCTCAGGCTCTGCCAGTCTAGCTGGGTGGCCTTGAGGAGTCCCCGGCCTCTCTGAGCCTAGTTCATCCGGATGAATAGCAGGCGCGGACAGGCCCAGGTGACCAGGCTGACGAGGCGCTGATGGCACTACCTGGGAGGCCGCCCTGTGGTGCGGCTGAAAGCAAAGCTTCGGCAAGGACCCGGTCAAACCCCTGTCCTAACCCACCCTAGTGGACACGCGGTGTCATCTTCCGCAGGTTCCGCCCTTGTCAGCGGGGGATGACGCCGCTGCCTACGTCACTGGCCTGTCGTAAGGACCCATCAGGGCTGTGGGCGCGTTTCCGGCCCATGATGACATGACTCATGTCTTCATCTTCCATCCCCACCCGGTGCCTCCCAGCCCCGGGACATGCGGTCGTGTGTGGGAGGGCGGCTCTATGAACCATTGGAGAGAAGGGCCCTGCTTGTGTGGGTAACGTCTGGATGCATTTGTGTCTGACGCCGTGAGATGCTAAAATTAGAGTCCAAACAACCACCTCCTCCCGCTGGGAGAGAGAAAGCCGTAAGCGGCGGGTGAGTCAGAGCTGAGAGGCAGCAGAGGGTGTGAGGACAGAGGGAGCCCGCTGGGGCTGGACCAGCAGTTTCCACTCTTCTCAGCTCTCCGAAGCAGCATCTCGCCCGCACGCACGAGCCAGCCCTCGCGTTAAGCAGTCAGCTGCTTCACCTTCTAGGAAAGCCTGAGGCCGCACGCGGCCTGGTGAACGAGAAAAGGGAGATGCTGGGGGTTATCAGGCCATCCATTGTGCTGTAACATCCTCAACAGGCCCTGCGAGGTCGGTAGCAGTGTGTCTATTTCAGATGAGAAAATCAAGGTTCAGAGAGGTCAAGACACTTGTCTGATGTCACACAGCTCTGATGTGAACTTGAGTCTATCTGTCTGCAAAGCCCTGCTCTGCCCACAGGGCCACGCGGCATTCCATGGCAGCTGGGTGACGTCAGATGTGCTCCTGTGCTTGGTGGGCTAACAAGGCCACTGGGAAACGGTCCTTCGAGACCAGACTATGTGAGGCCTATGGATAGACCTCCAGCCTAACCCCACCCCACCCCACGCTGTCGGATGAAGACGCACACTCCGCGCTGATGTTACTGGGAGTCTGCGAAGTGCCTGGCTCTTTCTCAAGCACCGTCATGTCATAACCCACGGAAGCCTCACAGGAACTCCTCGTGCCAGGCCCTGTCACTAGCACCATTTTACAAATGAGGAAATGGAGGCCCAGGGCGGTGAAAGAACTCGCCCAAGGCAGCACAGTGAGGCAGTGGCAGAGCTGGGATTTGAACCCTGGTCGCTGTTCTGGCCGCAGAGCCTAAGCTCTCAGTCCCCTGTCATGGCGGCCTCTCCCAGACAGACGGACGGACGGTGCTGGGCCAGGGTGAGAAGGGAACCCTCTTCACTGGGTGTCAGACCGCCCGACCCTGCGCTGGGCTCCTCGCTTGTTATACTACACAGCACGTCTCCAAATTACACGCCAGGAAACTGGGCTCACAGAGCGCTGAGCGGACTCAGGAGCTGAAATCTGAAGCAAAATTGTCTCCCACGAATGCCCGGGGCCTCTCCAACCCTGCAGGGCGCCCCTGGGGGTCAGGAGGGACACATACATGCCCGGGATAGGAGCGGCGGGCAGTTTGCTGGCTGTGAAACTCGGGCTCAGGCACCCCTCCCGCACAGGCCCGCTGACTGGCAGCTTCTCCGTGTGCACTGTGCTCGCTGTGGGTTTTCATTCTCGGTGACGAGCCTGACAGCTTTGGTGGGATGATTGCAGGGTAAGAGACTGCAACCTTTAAAGGTTTGGTACCAACTCCGCAAGTGGGAGGTCTGTCGTCTTGCCGGGGCGTGTTGTCAGCTGCCGCTTAGAAATGTTTCTTTACAAACCTGGGCGCCTGAGCTCCCAGGGCGGGGGAGGCCTGAGCCCCAGAGGCCAGGGTGTGCAAGGGGGAGGGGAACCAGGAGAGGTGACCTCGGGGCAGGACTTGGGCTCCATGGGACACCAGGGAGGAGTGGGGGAGGATGAGAGGGAGGAGGAGGGGGGAGGGAG
>NW_005370271.1:2502321-2503427 GCF_000412655.1 Myotis brandtii
TCCAGGTTTGGGGCTGGGTGGGGGGCAGCCAAATGGATGGGAGCCCCTCGAAGGAACTGGAAACAAAGAGGGGCCGTTTAGGGGGAGAGAGGCACTGAGACTCCCTGACCTCCTCCCCGAGACCTGCCAGTGCGGCTGCGCCCAGCCACCTCCCTGTGCCCGCCCGAGGCCACCCTGGTCCCAGGGCTGCGGCCAGGCCTGGGGAGGCGCCAGCACCCACGGAGGAGCTCCCTTTCGTGTCCCTGGAAACCAATCTGGGTCCTGCCTTGTCCCCGGGCTCTTAGCCTCTGTCTCCCTTGGGGACTCAGCCACAGTTAAAGCTGCGGCCGGCCCCTGGCTACCCCCTCCCAATTTCTCCTTCATCCCACCGCCCAGCCTCACACCCTCACCTGCGGAGGCGAGACCTGGGCTGCAGAGGCCCCCAGAGGCCGTGGCTGCTCAGACCCTTGCAGCCTGGGGGTGTCTGCAGGTACAGGTGGCCCTGGCACAGGAGAAAGACTAAGGGGGGGGGGGTCTGTGCTGGCAGAGAGGCCGGGCGGCTCTGGGACCTGGATAAGGATGGGCCGGGAAGGTGAGCGTGCAGGCCACACGGAGCAGGGGAAGGGCGGGCTAGGAGACCCCTCTGCGCCCAGGCAGGGAGGGGCTGGGCCAGGGGTCCCACGGGCCTGGGGCCTCGGGAAGTCAAGTGGGTCAGGTGTCGCTCAGACCTTGTCCGGGGAAAGTGCTGGCATTTCCATGAGTGTGGCCTCAGGAACCCTCAGGCCAGAATGAACGGGCAGCCCTGGTGAGAATGCAGATCTGGTTCCCACGCCCGGACACAAGGAAGGGACATCTCGGGGAATGCTGGGAGCGAGCCTGTGTAGAGGCTCACGGGCACCATGTGGCCTGGGGCGGTGGGGCCACGGAAGGCCTTCAGCGGCAGAGCGGAGATCAGCTCTGCATCGCAGCCCTAACCCTCGCGGGGGCAGAGGAACGCATGATGGGGACTGTCACTAAACAAACCCTGTCACCAAAGGGGCCGAGGCCAACACCCTGGCAGCGGGAGCTTCCCCACCCGCGCCCAGACCAAAGGCCGCGGGGGGTGCCCACAGGCCCTGGCCGCCAGC
>NW_005370271.1:2503511-2505103 GCF_000412655.1 Myotis brandtii
AGTCCCACAGCCGGGGCTGGGCCAGGGCAGCATTCCAGCCGGCGATCATGGTGCTGCCCCGCGGCCTGGAGTGGGGATGGCAGCCCTGCAGTTATGCGAGCGCACTGCGCAGAGGCTCAGCCTCCAACCGGGAGCCTGGCACGCTGCGGGGATGCCACGGATGCGGCCCTGCGGGATGTGGTCTGGCCGTTTCTTATAAAACTAAACGTAGATCCATCCCCTGACCCATCCGTCTACTCCTGCATTTTAACCCGAAGGAACGAGAGCCCGTGTCCAGAGAAAGACCAGGCGTGAATGTTCACAGCATCCCTGCTCCAAACCGTCCCGAGCACAGGCTGGGGCCGGCCAGGTGCCGCAGACAGACGAGCGCGTGAACCGCCGGGGCTGTGCACACTGGGATGCCGCTCAGCACAGTAAAGGGGCAGCTGCTGCTGCGCCCAGTGGGATGGGTAACCCTGTCCCGGTGACAGGAGACAGCCACAGAGGGGGCACATGGAAGTGCTCACTACGGAAAGTTCTGGAAAAGGGAAAGCACATCAATGATGGAAAAGGTCAGACCAGGGGTTTCCTTGGGGCGAACGGGGTGGGTATGGGGTGGGAAGGGACATGAAGAAGCTGCCTGGAGGGAGGGAAGTGTTCTTGTCTTGCTAGGGTTGGGGTAACACAGGTGTATATGCATTTGTTAAATTCCATTGAAGGTACAATTAAAATCTGTGCACTTCTCTCTCTGTAAATTTTACCTAAAAAACATGGATAAATGTTAACTCGAGGTAACAATACCCGTGCTGAGGGCTTAGAGGTGAAGGGTACAGATGTCTGCAACTTACTGTGAAAAAGTAAGAAGGGCTGATGGACAGGGAGACAGATAGACATGTGGTAAAAGAAATGCAGTCCTGGCCGGTGACTCAGTGGTTAGAGCACCAGCCCCTGCACCGAAGGGTCTTGGGTTCGATTCCCAGTCAAAGTGCGTACCTGGGTTGCAGGTTTGATTTCCAGCCAAGGTCAGGAGCATGTAGGAGGCAACCAATCAATGTATCTCTCTCATATCGATGTTTCCTTCTCTCTCTCCCCACCTCCCTCTCTCTCTCCCACCCTCTCTACCTCCCTTCCACTCTCCCTAAAAAAACCAAAATAAAACAATGGAAAAAATATCCTTGGGTGAAGTTTAACAAAAAAATAAATGTGAATGAGTGAATGAATGAATGTAGCAAGATGCTCAGTTACAGAACGTAGGTGCTGGCGCCCAGGTGTCCTCTGAGCCTCCTTGCGTGTCCTGTGCTTGAAGCTCCCCTGAGGGGATGCTGGGGAGGAAGCGGCCAGAGCCTCAGTGCCTGGGGCTGACTCCAGCCCCACCCCTCCCAGCTCTGACCTCAGACAAGGCCTCAGCCCCCCTGGGCTGTGCCGCCTCCTCGCCTGGAAACTGGGATGAAACACTGAGCTCTTCTAAGGACGGAGTCGTTATTATACTTGAAGCTGGGCAGCGGTCGCACGGCAGGCAGCAAGCGCCCAGCCAGTGCTCTCTGTGGCCAGCACCCGGTGCTGACGGAGCGCCTCCCCCCAGGGCTGTGCTGCGCACCCCACCCCGCCCTCAC
>NW_005370271.1:2505243-2519058 GCF_000412655.1 Myotis brandtii
ACCTCAGCACTGTCCTGCACACCCCTCCCCGCCCTCCCCCCCAGGGCCGCCTACAGAGGCCCATGTTCTGAACCTTGGAGCTCAGGGGTCCCCAATAAGTGGTTATTCTCCTGAATCCCAGTTTTCTCAACTCAGAAATGGGAATAGTTCCAGTTGTAAAAGGACAGGATGAGGCAGCATAAGCAAAGGCGGTGCCATAAGTGGGCACTGAGCACCTCTCCTAGCTTCTCCTCTCTGCGGCGGAGGAAGGGCGGACTGCGTGGTCCTGGCTTCACATGCGGAGACAGGCCTCCCCGCGCACAGCCCTGGCCCTCGGCAGGGTCCGGTGGTTGGGGGAGGGGCAGCCAGAGGTGGGGAGCATCTTCACCCCAAAGCATGTGGGGCAACGACTTTGCAGCCCAGATCTGGATGTCAGCTCTGCTGGTGGTCTATGCGCTGTGACGCTGGAGGAATTGAAGGGTGTGTGTGTGTGTGTGTGTGTGTGTAGAGAGAGAGAGAGAGAGAGAGAGAGACACCTTGGAAATAGATCTGGCTTGGTTCATTTGTGAACTCCTCTTCTCGCCCCCACTGCAATAGCGGGGTGCAGGGAGCAGCACCGCCCATCTTGGCTTTCCCTGGGACCCCAGGAAAAGGGAACCCAGCCAAGCTGCAGGCAGCGAGCAGGCCTGCGAGGCAGCCCCGTGGAGGCAGACCTGCTAAGTGGCTCTGGGGTCCTTTGGGAGGCAAAGTGCTTTCAAATGACATTTTGGATGTGAATCTAACCTTCGGGGCCAAGACAGAGACTGAGAATCCATCACTTAGCAACAGCTGGCCCTGACCAGAGAGCGACTGCTGCTGGGGCCTCGGGGACACGGCCTTGGAAAGCCACCAGCAGCCACCGACTGGAAGGACCCTGAAGGCGGAGGTTGCCCACAAATAGGAATTGGTCCCCGGGATGTGCGGACACAGGGTGGGAGCCAGAGCCGGGGTCTGGGAGGAGGACCCCAGCTCCGCCACCACAGGCTGTGACGGGAGCCAGGGCTTCGCCTCCCTAAATGTCACTCTCCTCCCTGAGACCCAAAGATGCCAGATCTTATTCCTCAAAGATTAAGTGATTGACATACACAACACACTTAACACAGTGCCCTACACAGTAAACAGAAAAGTCAGTCGGTAGTGCTCATTTCAATTAGGTTCATGACCCGGCAAGTCCTTCGCAACACCTGGAGCTGCGTGTCTAACATTCTCAACGATATCTACAACCCTCTCACACCGATGCAAGCCTGCAAGGACCCCTCCCCGCAACTCCCCCGCGGAGGGAACGGCATGTTGCTTTACTAATCGCTTTTGGTTCACTTGCGTGTCCAGCTATTATACGTACACACACGTGTGTGTGCACATTCACACAGTTTAGTTTGTGAACATACAATGCAGGTATATATGTAAAAACCTACATATACAAAGTGCTTTGGCAGTGTATCTGTCATTAATATTAATACAAACAGCAATGATAAAACAGTCATTCACTGAATGCTTAAGTATCAAACACCATGCTATATAATATACACACACTTCTCCATCATATGCACACACTTTTCAAAAATGTATTGCAATGTAGGACTATTATCCAGTGTCAGATGCCTGACTCCGTGTTATAATCTTCATTTTACAGATGAAGCAGTTGAAACCAAGGTAGATACAGGGAGAAGTGAGAGAAGTTACATGACGGCAGCGCAAAGTTCAAACTCAAGGCTGAATCCACCACCGACACTCTTGGTCTTCAGCCAAGTTTTTTATTTGAATAACTGAATGAATGGCGGATGGGTGGATAAATGGGTGGATGGGTGGATGGGTGGATGGGTGGATGGCTGGATGGGTGGGTGGATGGATGGGTGGATAAATGGGTGGGTGGGTGGATAGATGGATGGATGGGTGGGTGGATGGGTGGATGGGTAGAAGGATGGGTGGGTGGATGGGTGGATGGATGATCAACTGAGAGAGGGAGCAAGTTTGGATGAGAGGTGATGAGTCCAGAGTTGGAAATGTTGAGTGTGTGGTGCCAGGCGATAAATGGATGGTGGCTGTGTCCAAGAGGTGGGAGAACATATGGACCTAAACAGCAAAAGAAGTTTCTGGGCTGGAGGGATAGGATTTTAGCATTTACTGTGCCTCCCTGAGCCTCAGTTTCCCTTTTGTAAAAATGAGAGTAACATTCCTCCCCTGGAGGATCTCTAGAATGCTCCACTCCACCGCAGACTGGGATGCCTGGCTCTCTCCCAAATGACAGAGCTCAGGTCACGAGACAGGCACCACACAGAAACCAGCGAGTGATGCTTTCTCCCGAGTGCCTGCAGGGCCCTGACCTGGGCGGGATCAGAGCCATGCAGGTGGCTGACAGCGGCCTGATGAGGAAGACTGAGCAATGGTGACGAGGGCAGGACAGCCGAGGGCTTGGTCGGCCCATTCCTCACGCCGCTCCACCTGGCTGACCCTACCCCCAGGGCAGGAGCATTTGACTCCCTTTCGGGCCGACAGCGTCTTCGGCACCTCCCTAGCCTAGGGTTGAGTCCAATGTGGTTCCCTCGCCCTGCCCAGTGGCAGGGCCACACCAGTCCCTTTGCACCTCCCTTGCCCTGACCTTAAAGCATCGAAAAGGCTCTGCCCTGCCACACCTGCCCTGCCCACACCTGCCCTGCCCACACCTGCCCTGCCCACACCTGCCCTGCCACACCTGCCCTATCACAGTTTTTGCTCTTCTGCCCCAAAACTGGCTCCAAGTCTTCCCAGGGTTTCAGATGTGAAATGAGATACGGGTCCCTCTGACCTTGGCCCCGGCACACACGCATCTGAACTTCTACTCTTCTCACCCTGGGGCTCGGATGAGGAGGCCCCCGGACCCCCTGAGCCAGTCCCCTGTGCCTCCCTCTGTCCTCGCCCCTCCTGCTTCTCCGCCTACCTAACCTGCCCTGTGACCATGTCTCGGCTGGACCGTGTCCTTCCCCGCACTGTGTGCATCAAGTCAACCAGCACAGTGGCTTCTGACTTATGAAGCCAAAATTTTAAACTAAAATAAGGCATTTTCCATCTCAAACTTCCAAGCTCTTGTCATTATAGGCCTTCGTTCTTAAGAAATTTACTCTGCTATGGGTTTCAAGAGCCCGTTTTGGTACCTTCTAGGGATCATTTTTCTTGTCTGTAAACACTTTGTTCCTGAGTGCAAGATGTGTGCTCCCGGACAGTAGCAGATGTAAAATGGGCGCAAAGAAGTGAGGGGCGCCAGGCCGGTGTGGCTCAGTGGTTGTGTCGACTTATGAACCGAGGTCACGGTTCGATACCCCATCAGGGCACATGCCCAGGTTGCGGGCTCGATCCCCAGTGAGTGCGTGCAGGAGGCAGCCAATCAGTGATTCTCATCATTGATGTTTCTATCTCTCCCTCTCCCTTCCTCTCTGGAATCAATAAAATTAGATTAAAAAAGAAGAAGTGGCGGGGGATGGAGAGGGAGGCAGTTTCAGCTAATGTCTCGGAATATCGTCCCATGGAATCACCTGCCCCCCTGACGGTCCCCAAGCCCCGGAAGAACAAGAGTGTAACCGTGATCACCCCGCTCTGAACCTGCAGGTGGGGGCCAAACGCTCAGAGTGCTGAGTAAATGTGTTCAAACACCAGCCACAGAGGTCTGTCTCCTCTTCACATTGTCTGTGACCTGGAAGCTTCTAATGACATCCCAGTTCCCCTGAGGTTCAGAGGCAGCACAGGGAGGCACGTGACGGAGGGACACCCTGCCTTTACCCAGCGCGGAATACGCCGGGCATGGCATCGACCACCCTCTGGGAGACCGCTGGGCCCTGAGCAGAGGGCCATTGGCGAGGAGCATTGTGCACTGGGTCCGTGGGCACAGAGGATGGTGTCAGGAGAGATTTAGATCGCTGAGCACTTACAGAAAGATGGTGTGGTACGGGGTGGGGGGGGGGGCAGGAAGTATAGAGGTGGGGGTTGGAGGGCGCTAAACCTGCCCCCGCCTGAAAACAACTTGTCATCTTAGCTCAAAGGACGAGCAGGATTCGGGTGGTCAGAGCCAAGGTCCTCCCTTCTGGGTTCCAGAACCGCCCCTGGCTGACCTCAAAATCGGAATCTTTTTGCCGCCTTTGAGCCATACTTGTCCTGGGAAGGCATGAGGATGGGCCCCTCTTTCCCCACAGGACCTCCCGCTCACTCCTCCTCCCCCTCCACTGCTCCCTCCAGCCACTCTCCTGCCTCCGACCCTTCCTGTCCCACCTCCCCAGCCAAACCCACGCTCCCACAACCCTGTGTTGCCTCTGAGCCACCGTGCTCTTTTTTCCTTCCCAGCCCAGCTCGGAGAGGGGTCCTATGACTACACTCTGCTTCTGGGTCTAGACACTGGGCCTCAGGCCGTGGGCCCCACGGACACAGGGCCTGTCTCCCTCGGCCCCTCTGCCCCCAGCCCAGGGCCGCATGGAGCAGGTGCACGGCAGTGTCTGGGGGATGGACAGGCGCCCCCGCAGGTGGCTGGCTAGTGGATTCATTCAAGATAATCTGTCAGGAAAACTCATTGACTGGGGTCTTTCTTTCTTTCTTTTCTTTAACTTATAGCAGAAGAGGAATAAAAGCAAGTGATACCCAAGTGTCTGTTTTTTAAAAAAATCCAAACAACTCCGTGGCACCTGTCACTCACTGTACTGAGGACAAAGATATTAAGACAAGATGGGACAGTTCCCTCCCCTCAGGCAGGCGGACTTCGGGAAGCTGGGACAGGCCAGCAGCCACAGCGACTGGTGACGGCTGGAGAGTGGGGGGCGGGCAGAGAAGGGAGAGACAGGAGACAGGGAGCGAGGCCTGCGCGCCTCCTCTGTTGGTTCCTCTGCATTAGCCCATCCGAGGTGACAGGGGCTCCACGACCTTTCCTGATGTGCAGGGCGGGGACAGCTGGAGAGAGGTCTCGGGGCTCCATGAGGGGGCCCACCTGCCCGTTCACAGCAGCTGAGATGGTGGAGAAGCCAGTCGGACGGCCAGACCCCCCTGGACTACCACCCTGGTTCCCCACCTCTGGTGGGCAGCTCGTCCCGAGAGAAAGAAATGATGGCCCTGAACGGCTGTGAGGGAGTGAATGGGGCAGCATCCGGGAGCCTGGCCCAGGGCCTGGTGGACCCCGCTCGCCGCCCACCTCCGGGAACCAGCCTCGCTGGCAACGTGCGCCCAAGTGGCCTCTAGAGCTCCCTGCTGGTACCAGGCAGGGGTGTGGGCCCTGCCGGCTCTGCGTCCCCAGCTCTTGGGGAGAAGTCCAGCTTCCTTTCTGGCCTGCATCATGGGTACTTCCCTCTGCCTCCTTCCCGCCACGGGACGCGCCATGGCCTGCACGGCCTGCCTGTCCCATGGGGTGTCCAGCCCCGGCACAAAGCCACGCCTCCACACGCACTTCCCAACGTTTTCTCTCTTTCTAAATGAATCTGGCCCGAGCTTGTCTGCATCCCACAGTGAGCTCAGCAAAACGCCTCTCGCACAGCCAGTCTCATTTTCTCCTTACATGGGAATTCTCGGGCCTGCGGCTACATTTCCCCAAACTGCACATAGCAGACACTCCTGGGGTATTTTACCAAGTCCCACGGGGCCCTCTTTCCTCCTTTCTCCCCCCACAAGCCAGGCCCCGGGGGACTTTCTCCAGCCCAGGGAGCAAAAGCCGGCTGACTCAGAAGAAAATAATTATTTCCGGCTGAAGTTGTATTTTGCATGAAATTCCAAAAGGCTTTCTTAAATGCCGCTCATTTATCTAAAAAAAGCAACGTCCTGTGAGTGTCTCCCAGAGATTGCGGAGCCCGAGCACACTGTTTCTGCTCGAGGTCTGCTAAGAGCACCACACGGTTCTTCCACACTATAAGTAACCTGGAGGCCGATTCTAAGGAGTCATTAACTTGGGGAAACATGAGGACGGAACTTCGTAGAAACCCTGAATATATGGATGGTGATATGGAAGCTTGATTTTGTGATCATAACAGAGCTTGTTTCTGTTCATTATAGAAATGTGAGAAATCAAAGTTATTGACATTAAATAAAATTGCTAATCCTATATAGGCTAATCCTATAACAGGCTAATATGCAAATCAACTGAACAGTAGAACAACTGGTCGCTATGACATGCACTGACTACCAGGGGGCAGACGCTCAACACAGGAGCTTCCCCCTGGTGGTCAGTGTGCTCCCACAGGGGGAGTGCCACTCAGCCAGAAGCCGGGCTCACGGCTGGCGAGCACAGCGGCGGTGGTGGGAGCCTCTCCAGCCTCTGCAGCAGCACTAAGGATGTCTGACTGTGGCTTAGGCCCACTCCCCACAGAGAGCAGACCTAAGCCATCAGCCAGACATCCCCTGAGGGCTCCTGGACTGTGAGAGGGTGCAGGCTGGGCTGAGAGACCCCCCCTAAGTGCACGATTTTCGTGCACCGGGCCTCTAATATCATATATTGGACCATAACTACATTCTCCCTGAGGGGAATAGAAAAGGTGCCATGAACTTAGGAAAAGAGACATTCTTCCTCTGTAGCCATGGTAATAAGTAGCCATAGGAACTGCTTCTAAACGTTCAGCTAATCAATGACACCTTGCCTCAGTCGCCGGTGTTTGTGACCAGTCAGTGTCAGCCCCTCGCTGCTGACAGTCAGCCGAACAGGGACAAACGCGTGCCTGAACACACAGTCTTTGAGTGCAACCAACCAACAACGGACTCAGTGACTATCCTTGTACAAACATCAAACTACACAGGTTCCCACCGTCACCGTTCCCTGCACTGTGCTTCCCCAACGCCCCGCACAGAGCCAGCCGTCCATGGTGAGCTGCCCGCCCCGCACGCCGTCCTGGCCACAGCACGGAGATGCTCAGCCGTCTTTTGTTTCAGGGGCTGAGTGCTGACCTCATCATCGGACGACTTCCCCGTGTCCCACGTTTACACCTTGGGGGGATCAGTTCACCCATTTATCCCTGGCACCTTTCTCCGCTACCGTGAGGTGCCTGTGACTGTGCTCGGGGCCGGGGACACAGCCCGGGGCCCCTCTCCAGGAGGCACCCGGGCCAGGAGACACGCAGCTGGAACACGGTGTCATCCCTACAACACCAGAGAGTCGCCAGAGGAGGCAGAGCTAAACTCTGTTGGGAGAGGAAGGCATTCCGCAGATGATGTTGAGGTTGAGGTTTCAACAATCTAATCTGTGAGTCCCCCACATACAGGACAGGGAGAGGCATTCCCGGCCCAGGGAACGGCGTGGGCAAAACCCTGAGGTGAGCGAGGGCTGCGGGCCCAGAGTTGCTGCGGCCAGGAGCACCCTTGGGAAGGAGGGGTGAGCAGGGGCCCGGTCCTAAGCATCCCACAGGCTGCACCTGGGAGCTGGTTTAACCTCATCAGCTCCATCTTCTCATCAATAACAGGGAACTAACCGCACTCCCCACCTCTCAGCACCCCTGAGAGGATGACCGGAAGTGGTGAGTGTGACTGTGAGTGTTTGGCACACCCTGGGTGCCCAGGCAAGGATAGGTATGCCTTTCACCGAGGACTTCGGGGCGCGAGGGAATGGATTGATCACGTGACAAAGTGTGTTTTGTTTGTTTGTTTTGGTTAATCCTCACCCGAGGATATTTTTCATTGATTTTTAGGGAGAGTGGAAGAGGGAGAGAGAGACAGAAACATCCATGTGAGAGAAACACATCGATTGGTTGCCTCCTCACGAGCCCCAACCAGGGCCCAGACCAGGGAGGAACCTGCAACCGAGGTACATGCCCTTGACCAGAATCGAACCCGGGACCCTTTGGTCCACAGGTTGATGCTCTATCCAGTGAGCCAAACAGGCTAGGGCTGAAGTGTGTCTTAGAAAGCGCGCTCAGAGGCACTGTGGGAAAGTGAAAACAGTGTGAATGGTTTCCTTTTGAAAACTTTAGGGGGAAAATAACCAACCAGTTATTGCGCCCTGAGCACCAGGCACTTCTCCGGCTGTTAACATGCATGACCGGCATTGGCTGGTTGACTACAGCGACCCTGTGGGGCGGGAGCCACTACCATGCCCACCCGTTCTCTGCAGGAGAATGAGTGCCTAGCAGGCGACTGGAGCAAGCCAGGGGCTGGTTCCCGGGGGTGGTGACCAGCGCCGGGGCAAACCCCGGGTCAGCAGCCCGGGGAACCTGAGGCGGGAGTTCTGTCTTCCCGGCCTGTGGCAGGAAGCGCACGGTCTGTCGTGCACACTCTTCAGTTCAGCTGATGTTTCCCTCATGGCAGGACTTGCTCCACTGGGAGTTGGTGCTGCGGTTGTCATTCTGGCACAAACTCCTGTCCAGCTGAGTGAGTGAGCGTGTGTGTGTGTGTGTGTGTACGCACCCATCACCACCAGGGAGCCTGGAAGTGGACATCCCTCACCCCACTCTGCGGATGAGCAAATGAAGCCCCGAGGTCAGTAAGGGCAGGTGAGCGGGGATTGGCATCCAGTCTCCGACTCCCGCTCCGTGACTGGTCCAGGACCCTGCCCGGCCCCCAGAACTAACTTCATCAGATAATCCAACTGCCCCCCTAACCCCCAGCTAAGAAGCTTGCAGGGTGAGTGGAGGTAAGAAAAGGAGCAGAGCGGGTGTTGGTGGCAGGCATTGGGGTGCCCTGAGCTTGCAGCAGCAAAAAGGGGTCCAAGGTCAGCCAAAGGTTAAACAGTACATCGGGACAGGCCAGTGCGGCTGCCTCTGCTGGGATGGGGAACCCCTGCGTGCACACACACACACACACACACACATGCACATGCACACACTCACGCACACACATGAACACACACTCACACTGACACACACACGCACACGCACACATACACACATGAACACACACTCATGCACACACTCACACTGACACACACACGCACATGCACACATGCACACATACTCACACACACATGCACACACTCACACACACATGCACACACTCACACTGACACACACATGCACACTCACACACACACATGCACACTCACACACATACACGCGTGCACACACATGCACTCACATACACACACTCACACACATACACACTCGCGCACGCACACACATGCACACACACTCACACTGACACACACATGCACACTCACACACTCACACACATACACACGTGCACACACATGCACACTCACATACACACACTCACACACATACACACTCACGCACGCACACACATGCACACACACATGCCCACACACTCTCACACACATACACACACTCTCACACACACACTAGCGCGCGTGCACACATACTGGGCCCTGCTGCAAGCCCCCATGCCTTGCCCATGTTGATTCTTCTGTCCAGAACCCCTCCCCCCTCCACCTGACGCCAGCTCTCGTGGGCATCAAACTTCCCGAACCAGCTTGAGTCACCTTGGCGGTGCCTCCCCCATCCCCCTGCTCCCCACCCAGCGGGGTCAGGAGGTCGGCGGGGAGGAGGCAGTCTCCTGGCTGAGCCCACAAGAAGGCTAGCACAATGAAAGAGAGTGTTATTTCAAGCCTAATGTATGCAAATTGCAATCTCAGCTCATCATCTCATAGTTTGCAGCGCACGGCAACAGGCAGAGCACAATTACGATTATAATTAATAATGAGGGGAATGGGAGGCCTTTTGAAAATGAAGTTCTAACATCTGAGGGCAGCTCTTCTGAGTCATCACCCCCAAATGCAGAGGGCACTTAGATGTGCTGTGGGGTCACCCCTACATGCATGTCCATCACCTGGACGTGCTGTGGGGTCACCCAAAATGCAGAGGGTGCCTGGACGTGCTGTGGGGTAAGTCCCCTTCTTGTCTATGTTATGCCAATGAAACCTAGGCTGGCGAGCACCCACATTTCCGTCAGCCCTCCTCGCCTGGGAGAATAAACTGAGGTTGGTGAGAGCAGCCAGGACTCCAGGTGCCTGACTCATCCCCACCACAGCTGACACGTGACAGCCAGCCCCAGCCACATCCCCACCCCGAGGAGCCCCAGCAGCCCAGGAGGCCCCTACTGTGCACACGTGCTCCAGCTTGGCCGCCTGCCCCTCCCAGGCCTGGGTCCGCACAGAGATGTCCTGAAGGCTTGCGTTCATGTCCCCGCGGGCTCCGATCTCTCCACCTCTCTGTCCTGGACACAGAGATGGCCCGCTGCCTGCCCTGTGGTCCTCCCTGGCTTGCCAGTACATACAGATGGTTGGCACTGACTTCCACGTCTTTCTCACAGAGCAGGTGGTGAGATCCCGGAGGCAGGGGAGACGGGGAGACATGCCAGCCCAGGTCTGCTCGTGCCCAT
Organism: Myotis brandtii; assembly: GCF_000412655.1. NCBI lineage: Eukaryota > Metazoa > Chordata > Mammalia > Chiroptera > Vespertilionidae > Myotis > Myotis brandtii. The sequence goes on from NW_005370271.1 coordinate 2,515,525, forward strand.
GTGTGTCTGCGTTTTAAGGGTTTCCTGTTTGCTGCAAGGCTCCGGCTGCATGTAACCCATCTACTCAGAGACACCTCTTTTTCCCAACATCTCTGTGCCCCTGCTATTGTCCGTGTCCAGAATTCCAGCCTCAGTCCCTTCTAGGAGCTCGCTGACTCCCCGACCCTCTGGGAAATGCACGTGCTATCTGGCTGCTCTGCTGGCCTGTAGCTCTCTGTCCGATTTGGAAAACTGCTCTGAGCTGGACAGGATGGCTGCCCTCTGCTCCTGATGGAGAAGAGTAACTTCCCCATGGAGGCCCCAGGTGAAATCGGATTCCCCCGGAATTCCATTTAATCCAAGTAAAGATGATTTCCCGAAGGCAGCCTGGCATTAGGTCACACACACATACACACACACACACAAAAGCAAGTGCGTCCATAAACCCAGCCCACAGAGGGAAACAGAGAGCACAAACCACAGGGTTTCCTTAAGAGTCTTGGTACCCAGCACCGTCTCCAAAACCCATTGCTCCCAGCAACAGCATCTTCTCTTCTCTGTTTCCTCCTCCTCCCTCCTGGAGGCACCCCCACTCTGTGGCTCTCCCCTTCATCCCCTTACACACACACACACACACACACACACACACCAGGGATCTTGTACCCCAAGTGCCTGGAAGTCTTGCTGACGATCTCTGTGCTTATACTGAGGAGTCAGATGGGATCGGGCAGCTTAGGGTAAGGGCCTCAGGAAGGGAAGATGGTAGATAAGGAGGGGATGAGTCAGATGGTCAGGATGTGAGCAAGACAGGCGGAATGTTCCAGTCCGCCTAGAGCTGCCCTTCCCCTGAAGCCAGGAGCGGGAACTAAAAGCAGGAGATGCAGGCAAGAGGAGGTTGGCTGGTGTTTCTTTAGAGGCGAGAGCAGGAAATGTGAACCCCTAGACCTGTGAGCCTCTGTGGCAACCTTTCTCGGCCCCTCTCGCACGCCGGGAGCTTTGTTGCTTCTGCTGTAACACACTGCGCTTCCCTCTGCTTACCCCTCCCTTGTCCATGAACTCACTCCTGGACTTGGCCAGACAACAAACCCAACAGCACAGTCGGATCATTAATATCCTCCGAAACACATGAAAAGATATGGAAATTGACACTCTACAAAGAAACAGAACAGAACAAAAAACCCTGGGGAAAATAGGATGTTAAAACTCAATAGAAGGGTGGAAGATAGAGTTGAGGAAATCTCAAACATAGAACAAAGACGTGAATAAAAATGTCTTAAAGAGAGAGGGGTCTAGAAAGCCCAATTTCAAATAATAAGAACTTGAGAAGGAGAATAGAAGGGAGAAAATCTCCATCAAAATAATTCAAGAAAACGTCCCCCGGCGGTCAGGAGAGTCCAGATCCAGAGAACCCACCCCGAGCCGACCCAGCGGATAAAACAGACTGACGCCGAGGCCCGTAATTGCGAAAGTTCAGGACATCAAGAGGAAAAAATCCCTCACGCTTTCTGGGAGGAAATTGTCCCACCCACAAGGATCAGGTATAAGAATTATACCTGATTTGGATTTTTCAACTGCAAACTGGGAAACGATGATGAATGCCTATAAAATTCTCAGGAATAAAATTCCGGCGGATAATTCTAGAGCCGCCGAGTTGCTCACCAGGTGTGACTGCAGATCAAGGGTGTTTTCAGAAATGCAAGGTCCCAGCTCTCCCGGGCACCCTTTGCCAGGAAACAACGGAGGTGGCAAGTCGAGAGGGGGCAGACAGGGTGCAGGAAACCGAGGGACGGGGATCCCGGAGGATGTGGGGGAGGGGCAGGAAGGAGGGCAGAGGGCCGTCCAGGGTGGAAGAGGCCAGAACCCCAGAGCTGGGTTCTGCAAGGCGAGCCCACAGACAGCCTGATGCAGGCGATATCCCGAGAGAGTCACAGGCCCGGCCACGAGCTCAGGCTCCGAGTGGCGACAACGCAGGAAAACGCCTCAGGTGACAGCAGCAGGGATTTCTCGGGAACTTGTCACCTGACTCAGCCGGGGAAAATGTTTGCCAAGTCAACCATTAAACATAGAGGTCGCACTGACGTTTGATTTGAAAGGGAAGAGTCCATCTTAAAAATGTCCACCCTCAGGAAGCAGAACGTGGGTGCGGGCTGGGGCTGGGGACGCGGAGTCGTTGTCTAATGGGGACGGGATGAGGGTTACAGGCGGTGGCGATGGTGGCGATGGCGGCACACTGTGGACGCATTTAATTGCACTGAACTGTACACTCAGAAGTGGTTAAGACCATAAATTTTATGTTTGTATGTTTTACCACAATTAAAAAACTTGAAAAAAAAATGTGGAGGTTGTAATTTCTGATACAGTTTCAGGTACTTAGTAAACAATAAGGCCTTTGGTTATTACATTCTTTTTAAAAAATATTTTATGTTATTGATTTCAGAGAGAGAGGAAGGGAAAGGAAGAGAGAGAAACACTAATGAGAGAGAAACATCGCTCGGCGGCTGCCGCCTGCACGAACCGGTGACCTCTTGGTTCATGGGTCGATGCTCAACCACTGAGCCACGCCGGCCGGGCTGGTTATTGCATTCTTACTTAGGGCTGGTGTTTTGTATTTTTTTATTTCATAGATTCCTTTGCTGGTAAGGCCAGTTCTCAGAATGGGGGTTAAATACTGCTGCTTATCTTGAGCATTAAACCAATGATTTTGCGTTGTCCTGGTGGAAAGGACCAATGTCGGCTTTACTTCTACAGAAACCCACAAACCAAAAGTGAAGAAAAAAGCATCAATACAAAAAACAAAGCAATCAAGAAAAAGAAAAGCAGAGAGAACAGAGGACAGATCAAAGAACCATAAAATGGTAGCAACAGCTTCAAATACAGATCATTTAAAACTCAGAGATGCTCGTATTATGTAAGAAAAAAACCCGGCTGGTATACTGTTTTATAAGATGCTATCACGACACAGCAAGGTTGAAATTAAGGTGACGCAGTAAAAGGTGCACCAATCAAAGACTAGTCTAAAGCTGAGGCAGAACATGTTCTCTGAGAGGGGCCCGCAGTAAGTATTTTAGGCTTTGTAACCATACGGTCCCTGTCACACCACCCACCTCCCATTGCAGAGTGGACGTAGCCACAGACGAGAGTGAAGGAAGGGGAGCGGCTATGTGCCAATAAAACTTCATTTCAAAGTTGCTCTTTCTAAGATTCTGATTCAAAGAAACCAACTGTAAAAAATACAGGGGGTGGGGCAGAAATGGGGACATCAGGAATAGTGTCAACAATGAAAATAAAGAAAAAAATAAAAAACAAAACTCAGCCACCAGACTGGACTTGTCTGCCAGGCCATAGTTTGCTGGTCTGTCTAGTGAGTCCCCGGTGCCCGCCCCGTCTCCCCCTCCTCCTCTCCCTGCTCTGACCTGCTCTGACCTGCTCAGCTCCACCCCAGCCCTAGTCATAACCAGTCCCCCTATTCTTCAACCCCTCGCAGACTCCTCCCACCCCGTGCAGACTCCTCCCACCCCTCGCAGACTCCTCCCACTCCGTGCAGACTCCTCCCAC
>NW_005370271.1:2519331-2523678 GCF_000412655.1 Myotis brandtii
CACACAGACTCCTCCCACCCCTGCAGACTCCTCCCACCCCGCGCAGACTCCGCCTGTCTCAGCCTTTTGCAGCTGAGTTCCCGCTCACTTCCTGGTTTCATGCAGGAATTGGCAGAAATGTCATCTCTTTGAAGGGCCTCCCCTGGTCCCCCGATAAGACATCAGCCTCCCCAGCCACACTGGGCTTTACCTCCTCACCTTTGACCTTCGTGAGGGAGCTCATCACCCCCTGGCACGCACAGCTTTCTTTCCTCGCTGACGATCTGGCTTCCCAGCCTGGAGTGCAAGCTGCAGGCTCAAGGGCTCTGTCTACTTTGCTCAGCGTTGCATCCCTAGTGCCTAGTACACTGCCTGGCCCGCATCACCAGAGCTACATAAATATTTTTCGTGGGTGAATGAATGAATGAATGAATGTCTTCAGCACTGTGGGTATTAGAAAACTTCCCTCAGAGAAGGGCCCGCCCATTCTCTTTTGTCCTAGAGTGACACATTCTGTCCGGCTGGTGTAGTATTTCTCCATCAGTGTTGTCACAAAGGGAAAACAAAACCCATCCCCCACTTTTACAAGCAAATGGCACCCAAATCCCCCCCTACCAGCGAGAGATTTCTAAAGCACCTCTGAGCACGGTGGTGCAGGAAAGATAAAGCGGGCCACTTCTCATTGTTAAAAGAACTGTCTTTGAAGATTGTTCTTTATAGGATCCTGTCTCATCAGAGGTGAGAGGCCCCTGGAACCCCCTATCCAACTCCTTCCCAGAAGGACAGCGAGCCCAGAGAGGAGAGGGGACAGTGACCCCGGGGGAGGAGAGGGGGTCTATCAGGTCACAGGCAGGGCGAGGGCTCCACCAGCGCCCTCCCAGCCAGGTCCGGCCCCTCACTGTGCGCTCCCAGGCAGCACGCTCTCAGAAGCGTGCCTTTTTCATCCTGAAAGCAGCTTTTATAAGGAAAGGGACCCAGCTATTAAGTGTGGTGCTTTAGTGTCTAATGGATTCCTCCATCTCTCAGTTATAAATAATCAGAGGAGGAATATACTCCCCACACCTTTTTTAAAAAAAGTCCCAGTTGCATGTGAAAGATTTTTATCTTCCAAACAAAAATGCTGGCTGTGGAGTTTAATGAGCGAACCCTTGATCTCTCCCATCCAAATGAGTCGCCTTCCCCATGTAGGTGTCTGATCGCTGAGGTGTTTCCCGGGAGAGCTTAAATCCCCTCTCACGCCACCACCTGCCTCTCTCTCTCTCTCTCTCTCTCTCTCTCTCTCATTTTTTTGTTTGTTTGTTAATCTTCACCTGAGGATATTTTTTCATTGATTTTTAGGGAGAGAGGAAGGGAGAGGGAGAGACAGAGAACCATCGATGTGAGAGAAACACATTGATTGGTTCCTCCTGCATGAGCCCTGACCAGGGCCCAGGTCAGGGAGGAGCCTGTAACCAAATGCATGCCCTTGACTGGAACTGAACCTGGGACCCCCGGTCCACAGGCCGATGCTCCATCCACTGAGCCAAACCAGGAGGGCGCGCCAGCTCTCTGTGCTTGTGAGTGTTTGAAGTGGAGAAGGTGTCTCCCTCCTCCCGCTGCTTCTTTCCCAGCCCCGGTCGATGCCGAGGCCGAGGGGAAGCAGATGTGCTGAGCACCGACCCCATCTCTCCGCGGCGGGCCCTGCACAGACGGAGACGGATCCATGGGGTCCTCGCACAGCCTTTGGGGGGATTTATTTTTGTCCCACAGACGATGGGACGGGCTGGGAGAGGTGGCATTAGCTTTTCCAAGGTCAGGGGAGGAAAGGGAGCGGAGGGTTTAGAATGGGGCGGACTTAGGTTTAAACTTCAGCCCTGACCTCTCAGGCAGCAGGACCATGGCCACCGCTCAGCTTCTCGGGCCTCGGGACCACTGCCCAGTGGACCTTTCTGTGACGGTGGAATGACCCACATGTGTGACGTCAGTCATGAGCCACGTGTGTATTCAGCGCTTCAAATGTGGCCAATGCAACCGAAAGACTGAATTTAAAGGTCAATTAATTGGAATGAATTGAAAGGAACACGCCCCGTGTGGCTCATGGCTACCATATTGGTTGGTACAATTCTGAGTGGTTTTCTCGTACCCTGAGCAGGAGGGGTCCCCACCCCGGTACCTGCATATCAGAGGCCCCCACAGCTCTCCTCGGCCACAGCCTCCCCGAGCGAGGAGTCCCCAGGCCCCCGGCCAAACCTCCTCCCCACGCTGAGACCATGCTCTGGGTATCTGAAACCTTCACCCGAATTCCTGCCCCAACAGCCCAAGTCCACTTCCAGGGCCGCCTGGGCCTGCCCTCCCCTGGGCCCACGCCCCCTGCCATGCTCCCCGCACCCTCTCCCCCTCGGCATGCACATCTCTGGCTCGGATAGATTGGAGGACGGAAAGGACATGTGGAGAAACTTTTCCCAGAAAGCTACTAACGTCCTTGCCCGGTATTAACAAGGGCACTTAATTCCAGCTCTTCTATGTCAAGGCATGAAGCTGCCTCAGCCTCTCGGGGTGGCGATGGCTGGCAGAGCAGATGGGAGCATGGCCGGGTCCTTCTCCATAATGCCACCCGCACCGACAGTGCCCTGCCTTCCGGCCTAACCCCCCCGAAAGGTGACTAAGGCTACCTCCCAGCCGACTCGGCGGTTCCTGAATTGTCTACTGACCTGGCCCTTCAGAGAAACACGGAGACGGCAAACAGGAACAGTGGCGCCCCAACTCCAGTCTAGCCTGGGGGGGCATGCGCCCAAAGACGTAGCCCCCCGCTGTCCCTGCCTTTCCTCCCCTCCCCTCAGGCTCCAGAGTTCACCACGGCTTAGGGTCAAGGTCAAACCCTTCATGCTGACCTCCTAGGCAGCCACACAAGCACAGATTCGCCCCCGGAAGATGACAGTGCCTTCTTCACAGAAAGCCCACTTCTCCCCAAATCCATCGGTCCTGTCCGAGACGGGGCACAGGAGCGTGGATGAGCCCAGAGGACAGGAGGCCTGGGTTTGCCCCCCAGCTCTGTGCCATGTGTCTTAGAACAGCACCCCAGCTCCCCAAGCCTCCTGTGCCCCCGGTGACGTGCAGGGCTGTGAGGGTTCAAGGCCGTGGCTTCTGTAAGTGCTGGTCCATGGCCCATGCTCCATATTCATGGGCGCCCCTCCCCTCACTGGTTTTCCCTACATCAGTGCCTCTCTCTTCAAGCTCCTCCCAACTTGCTCTGGCATTTTTGACATGATCTGCTTCAAAGTCAGCACAACGCCTTCCCTGTTCTCGCTTCCCCGAGGAGAACAGAACCAAGGCGTTTCGTGTTTGATTCGCATGAGGCGACCTTGTAGCTGCTGTGAATGTGCAGGACGCTTCGCTCTGCTGCTCCTGCTGCGAACCCAGCCCCTGTTCATCCACCTTCGCCGGCCCTGACCACAGCGGCTACCAAGTGTCTGCGGGCGTAGGTCCCCGCTTGTCTGCGAGCCCCGAGAGCAGGCGCGTTTCGAAGCCATCTTTACAGCCCCCGTTCCTGGCATGAGACCTGGCGCAGGCAGAGACCTGTGCACGTGTGTTGGGGGGGTGAGGGAAGGACTGGAAAGATGCTGAGTCTCCTCTGTGTCACAGGCTGACGGGCGGCTGCCTGGGATTTTAAGCTGCATTTAGGCATTTCTCCAAGGGACTTGCAGATACATTGACGACATTCACTTCTTGCCTCTGATGTTATTTCTTCCTGGGAAACCCAGGAGGACGTGGAGGCAGGGCCTGGGTGCTGCGGCTGCCATGGGCTGGGCAGGAACGGAGGGGAACACCCAGGAAGGTCTAAGTAACAGTGGGGTGAACTGAGAGATGCGAAGAAACCAGCCTCGGGGAAGGGCTGGAGGAAGGGTGTTTCGCCCCGAAGGGTCAGTAGGAGCCAAGGGACTGAGGCGGGATGGTTTGTGCAGGCTTGGGGGGTGGGGAAAGGCCAGCAGGCTGACCAAATAGGAGCCAGACCAGCTGAGGCTGCCGAGGTGTAGGGGGCCTCAGAGGCCAGGCTGAAATCTTGAATGCAAATATGGGTGCGATGGGACGGATTTGCTTTCAAGGAGGAGGCAAATTTGCACCCAAGAAAAATGGAGTGGCACGCTCCGAGCTGCCATGTGCAGCAACCGCCCGGAAACCAGGCTGAGAAGAAAGGAACAAAAGCAGGGAACAGCGTCTGGCTGAATTGCGTCCCCAAAACTCAGGTCGAAGTCCTGACCCCAGCGCCTCAGAACACGGCTGCACTTGGAAATGGGGTTGTTACAGAAATTAAGAGGAGGTCGTTAGGATGGGCTCTAAGCCAACATGGTCGGTGTCCTGGTAAGGAGATTCGGGCACAGACACAGGGGA
>NW_005370271.1:2523737-2551038 GCF_000412655.1 Myotis brandtii
AAGGGGCGAGGCCCCAGGAGGGATGGAGCCTGCTGCCACCTTGAGCTCAGACCTCTTGCCTCCTTTATGTTCTTCATAAGAAAATCAACATGAGTGGTTTAAGCTGCCTGGTCTGTGGCACTCGATCATGGCAGCCTTAGCACACGATCCAGAGACTGTCGCCATGCCTACCGGGGAGAGGAAGGGGTTGCAGAGAGATGTGGGGAGACTTAGGGTCAGTTTTGGAAGTCGAGCCAGCAGGGTTCGGGATGGATTGGACGTGGAGAAGAGGGAAAGACGAGAGTCGAGGTCAGGGATGACTCGGGACTGGGCCTGAGCTATTGGATAAAGGAGGAGGGAAGATCTGGGGGAGAGCGATCAGCAGTGGAAGCCAGAGCTCCGTGCACACGCTAAGTTGAGCGACTGAGCGGGCACGGGTATGAGCTTTGTTGAGTCTTCATGGTAACCAGAGAAATATCCAACTCCACAGAGCACCTGCTGGGGACCACCACCAGGCCCGGCACGTTAGCAGAGAGAGGGGGAAGAAATGTAGACCTTAGAGGGCCTGATGCAGAAAGCCAAGGACTTGTTTTACAGTCTCAGCACTAAGTCCAAAAGCACTGCGTCTTTTTAGAGGCCGAAGTCAGCGGAACAGAAGTCCTGGCCAGGGCTGCGATACGTGACCATCGGTGGCCTTGCTGGGGTCTGGGAAGCTGCATTCTTAGAACAAAGAGAGAGTCAGGGACAGAGACGGATCATGAGGAAAGTTCCACCTTCAGACTCTACCCACTCGAGCCAAGAGCAAACCAGCTGGATTATCCCTGAGTCCAGAAACAAACGGGGCTCGACTCCCATGGAGATGGTTGGGGCTGGAGACGCAGCCCCCTTTTTGTCAGCCCCGGCGGACGCCAGGCACGGAAGCAATGCTGACTGTTGTTGTCACACGTGCCTCAGCCTTGGTGTCCCTCCCTGTGGAGCTGAGACACGTGACGTGGCTGTCAGACAGGAGAGCACGCCGCTGGCCACGCAGATGAGATGTACTGACACGGTGCCATTACCAGCACCGGTGACGTGCCCGGGAAATCCCCATGCGCCCACCCACAAGCCATCGCAGATCTCCCAACCCTGAGCGTGTCTCAGCACGCGTCTGGGCATTTTTATATTTTTAGCTCATAAACCTCCTGGGGTCACAGATCCCCCGGTTAGTCAGAGCGCAGACAACTCCTCCTCCCCAGCGCCACGGCCTGCGGGAAGGTGAGGAGCCTGGTGACGTGCCCGGGAAATCCCCATGCGCCCACCCACAAGCCATCGCAGATCTTCCAACCCTGAGCGTGTCTCAGCACGCGTCTGGGCATTTTTATATTTTTAGCTCATAAACCTCCTGGGGTCACAGATCCCCCGGTTAGTCAGAGCGCAGACAACTCCTCCTCCCCAGCGCCACGGCCTGCGGGAAGGTGAGGAGCCCCGCGGGGCGCTCAGACACTGTGCACTGGGGGTTGAGTCTGCCATTTGCTGCCGGTGAGATCTTAGGTCAGTGGGGAGCTGCCAGGACCCTAGTCTCTCCATGATGGAGTGGGGACGATGGTGCCTAAGCCGCACGGGGCTCAGCCTCGGGGGCCCTGACCACGGGCCTTCTGCCTGGGCTGCTCGGCCCACACCTTATGGGCTGTGGCTGGCGCTCCCTCTTAGCGCCTTTGTCCACAGCTCCCCTGTGAGACGTGCCCCAGGTCTGCACCACAAACACCTGAACAACAAGAGGGCCTTTTCTCAGATGCTTGGACAATAAGCAGAAAAGTACTGTGATTGAGGAGGGAAGCAAATGAATGCATTGACTGTCTGTCTCGTGTTAGTTTCTGGAACTAGAAGAGGGAGAAGAAGACCTAACAGAGACGAAAATCACACTGAGCTGAAAAGACTAAGATAGGAACACCAGCAGGCGGGGGTGGCCGGCATTTGTTGCAGGGGTGGGGGTACAGGAAAGGAGGGAGCTAAGCAGAGAAAAGCCTCCACAACTCCATACAGGGCTCCCCTTCCTGTCTGGATAAATACTAATTAGTACACATGAGGGTAAAATTTGATGAGGCTGTGCAATGAACAGCTGCTGGGGGGTGGGGGGCGATGAGCTGAACTATTCCCATTGTTCACACACAGCGGGGAGATAGCAGGGGTGAACTCACTAAGACCCAGGCATTTAGCAGAGACCCCAGCAATGCCCACCCCACAACCGCAGAACATACCTTAACACCATCCAATGACCCACTGGGCCAAGAGTCTTAATAAACTGAAAAGGATGCAATCACATGGCTACTCTCTGGCCATAACAGAATTAAATAATACATTGATAACAAACAAACAAAAAGGTATCTAGGAAAAAATCCTAAATATTTAGAAATTAAACAACATACATGTAAATAGTCCAGGGGCCAAAGAAGAAATCACAAGAATAATTAGAAAATATTTAACAGAATGAAGTGAAAACAAAACCTAAAACACATAGGATGCAGCTAAATCAGTGCTTAGAGGGACATGTGCAGCTGTAAATACTCTGTTTTTTAGAGAGAAAGGCCTGACATGGACCATCTAAGTTTTCACCTTAAGAAGCTAGGAGGAAGAAAAAGAGCAAATTAAGCCCAAAGTGAAAAGGAGAGAGAAAATAATGAAGACGAGAGAATGATGAGGAAATAAGTACAAGAGAAAGTGGATAAACCATGGAAACTTTAAATATCAAAACCGGTTCTTTGAAAAGATCTTTAAAGAAAACAGACCAGGATTTATCCCAGGGTCTGATTTCAGATTAGATTTGTCTTCCCTGAAGTTTCATACAAATGAAATCATAGTGTATGTACTGTTTGGAATCTGGCTTCTTTTGCTTAGCATGATTTTGAGATATACCCATATGAGTGTATCAGTTCATTTTTATCTATAGTAGGATGCAAGTTTCAAGATCGTTGTTGCTATAATTATTACTATTATTTTTATCATTATCATTATTCAGTAAATGGTGTTGGAACATCAAGTGATGAGCTGTTCCTCATTGGATTATCTTGGCCCCTCTCCAAAAATCAAGAGGGATCAGAAGGATTACTATTTCCTGTTCAGAAGACTGGACAGAAATGACCAATCAAGCAAACAATGTGGGATTCAGAGACAATTACAAAGGTCAGATGCCTGAGTAAAAATGTATTAATTCTTCCTCTTGCTGAGGGTTTGTAAAACCACGAAACGTAAACTCCTTCCTCTCAAAATGACGTCTTCAGCAAGAGGTGCTTTCCAAACGGCACCCACCGTGTCAGCCGCGGGGCCACAGAGGAGTGTGCCATCTAAAGGGGCAGCCCATGCTTTTCTGGTCAGTGTCTAAACCAGCTCCTAGGGCACTTCAATAAAGTCTCAATTCTCTTCAGTTCTCAAGACGCTTTCTCAATTCAGTCATTTAAATGTCTGTTCCTGCGTCATGATGTTGCAGTAAAAATTCCCTTCCCATGATCTATAAATACGGCTTCTGCCTCTTTTGCCAGCTCCACTTGGTTGGCAGGGAGTCTCCACACCGAGAAGTGCATTCAAATCCCCCGCCCCACTCCCGTTTTCTCTGCAAGGTTGATAAACAGAACCTCTGAGCCCTTCCGGGTTGAACAAGAGAGAGAAAAAGAGGTAAGAGAGTTCTTCGGTGACAATGACTGATGATGGCATAACTGGACATGCCAGATGATTACACTCAATACTCATGGCCCTTCCGGGGGGTTTTCAGAGACGACATTGCCCCACCCACCTGCTGGCCCACAGCCAACCCACTAGATGCCCTCGTGCATCTCTGAGTAGGAACTTCTGAGAACACCTCTCTCTCCAAACCAAATCCTCTAAACTCTTTCTACAGCTGCTCTCAAAAGTCATTAGGTTAAAAAAAATATTCCAGGCAGAGAAATATTTTCCCCACGGTTCCCTTATTCTCTGACTTTTTAATCACCCTGACTGGGGAAAGATCTTCAAAGTCATCTAACAGTTCTAGACCCTCTGCTCTGCAATTTCTGCATGGGAGTTTCAAAATCTGGAACAAGACAGCTGTTCTCAGACTTCACCTGAAGTTGAGACAGGAGTCCCACTCACTCCTGGTAAGAACGTGAAATGTACAACCGCTCAGGAAAGCCTGGCACACCGACCCGAGGAGCTGCACTGGGACAGCTGTCCCGGAGAAATGCAGGTGTGTGTCCGTGTAAAAGCCTGCACGTGACCGTCCACAGCGGCTTTATTCATGACAGTCCCCAACTGCAAGCGATTAAAACGCCCTTCAGTAGGTGAAGGTTCACAAACCACACCGGGGATCCCACCCAGCAACAAGCAGCGAGTTAGTGATACAGGCAACCACGCGATGGGTGTCAAGGACATACGCTCAGGGGGAAAGGCAATCTCTGAAGAGCAGATACGGCACGACTGTACGTAAATAACACTCCCCCCGTGACGGAATTACAGAGATGTGGAGCGCATTGGTCGCTGCCTGGGTTAGGGACCGTGGAGGGGACACATGTGGGGGTGACTCTAAAGGGGGGGGCACTCGGGGGACACTGGTGGCAGCGGAATAGCTCAGGATCTCGATGGCAGTCATGGTTACACAAATTCACATATGACACAAACGAACCGCTCTCATGGTACCAATGTCAAGTCCACGGTGCTAACAGCGGCTCATTATTGTGTAAGGGGGAGGGGGTCTGTTTAAACTGGCCCAGCGCAGTTCCTCCCAAACGACCCCACTCAGCCAATTGGACATTCGGCCTGGGAGGCGTGGGCACCGGGGCCCTGGGGTGAGCGCCCGCTGCGGCCCCCTCTCCGGCACTCTGTGTCCTGACGCGCCCACCCCTGGACACCTGCCAAGAGTGGTTTGTGTTTGTTCTCGAGCCTCTTGGGATCCCTTGCACTGGTTTCCTAATCACTTAATTAAAACAAACATAATAAAAACCAATTACATATGAGTGGGAGAAGTAAGAGAGTCACTGTTTCAGTGAAAACTAAATTGAAGGCTTCGGGAAAGGCTCAAAAAACCGAACGAATCGCACATGCCAAATTACGGGCGCCAGATGAGATGTGGGCGGGCCAACAGTGCGAGCTTCGGAGCTGGCGGGGACGTGGGGACCCCAGAAGGCCTCAGCATTGGCTTCCTGGGGATCTCCCAGTTCTGGGTCCCTTTTACAGAACCCTAAACAGGAAATTCGGAGAGAGTACCGTGGGTGATGCTTATACAGCAAAGACAACACAAAAGTCCAAAAAAGGGAACATATACTAAGGTCCTGGCTCTGCATGAAAAGATCAGCGATGCGCCCAGCCATGGCTCCGGTGGTGAGCACGGTCCCGTGCACCGAGAGCTGCTGTTCCCTTCCGGGTCAGGACAGCGATCCATGTTACTCTCTCATTCATGTTTCTCTCTCTCTCCCTCTGCCTTCCTCTCTTTCTAAAAAAAAAATCAGTAAAACTTTTTTTTAAAAAGATGAGCAATGCAATAGACTCAGATGTAGGTGAAGGTAAAACAAAATGCTTAAGGTGTGTTGACATACTTCTTGACTCCCCACTTTAACTGCCACCCCCGATGACCTCTGCCCTCACCTCTAGGCATTCCCCTGGGAAATAAAGAAGACCCAGGAACTAGCAATAACTGTTACCTATGTGTTGGCAGGAAGAATCGCCTGAAACTGATGGGTGGAGGGTTTGGGGGAGGGAGGCTTTTCACTATGCTTCTTTTTAAAATATATATTTTGTAATTTCTGGACCAGAAAATATGACTTAGCCAAAACTTTTAGAAATCTGAATAACAAAAACAGTTTTACACTTTTTTTCTTGCAATGAGAGCTTCTACCTTGGGTGAAAATGTAATTCTCAAGGATTTCAAATACAAGCCCTGCCCCTTAGCAGCTGTGCTCGACAGGGGTTCGTGTCTCTGTCTGTAAACCCAGAAAACCACCCACCGCCAAGGTTGTGGGGAGAATAAGATAGCGTCCCTGGATTGACACACAACAATGCTTACTCAGTATCAGGTTCTTACTTTTCTTATTTCATCTTCATCAGCCGTAAAGGTGAGCGACTCAGGGGCAGACTTTAAGACTTGAATAACTATCTCTGATCCCTTTCAAATCTCATGGGCCTGTACATTTCAGGTAAAAAAAAAAAAAAAAAAGGCAGAGTGACTGTAAGGAGTTATTAGCTCCGAGGTATGAATTTTAAATGAAGGCTAATTTTAGAACAACTCTCTGAACATATTCTGAGCTTTCATCACTCAACCAATACCCGTGAAGGCACAGGTTCCTGGGCTGTGTTCTGGTGAACCTGTGTCGCTGGAGGTGGACATTTTCAGAATCCAAGGTTTAAGCAGAGCCGCATTCAGATAAGAGTGAACTTTTGGAAGCAAATCCACTGGTCTCTTTGCAGCTCAGGACATGGGCTTGGGGGTCCCGTCGTCAGGGGCCAGGGGGTGACCGCTGTACCAAGGAGGTGGCTCCGGCCACACTGAGGGACTGGGTGTGTGAGCCAGGCCTGGCGTTAGCACATGCTGTTGCCACTAACTGGGTCTCTTCCTCGCCCTTAAACATGAAGGTTCTCCTCCGGACGGCCTTGCCTCCATTCCCTGCCTCCCCTTCCCGGCTCAGGGCCCCCCTCGGCCCTGCTCCCTCATGGCACCAGCAGACTCCACAGTTTTCCGGGCTGTGTGTCCACATGGCGGAGGGCCCCTTGCACACCGACTCATGCTGACTCACCTCGCTGAGTCCAGGGCCCAACACAGGGCGTGGCACTCAGCAGACGCCGGGAGAGGAAGAGAGGGAGCAGAAGAGAAAGAAAACCACCTACGTTAACACATAACCACGCGCACGCATAACTACATGCATACGTGTATTCCTCTCCCGATGGAGCAGAAAGCACATGGAATTTGCAGTCCAACAGACCTCGTCAAGTCCCTGCCCTGCCATGGGGCAGCTTGTGAATGGGAGCAAGTCACTTCCCTCCCGGAGTCCCGGTTTCCTGAGCTGTAATGGGGGCTCATCAGATGACCCCGCAGGATTTCTGCACCCCAAGTCCCAGAATACAGCAAGGGCTCAAGGCCTGGGAGCTGCCGCCGCCGCCATTCCTGGTGCTGGAACGCTTCATAGACCTGCAAAGGGCCAGCCATGCGCAGCACTGGAGAGGGTGGCGAGGCTGGCAGCCAGGCCCCCGTGCGCCTGCCCAGGTGGAGTTTTCATTATGAAGCAGAGGTTCCCACTGTCTGAGAATCAACATTCACCCAGGGATTCCTTTCCTTTTCTTTTCCTCCAGCAACACTCAGGATTCCCAGAGGGGAGCAGTGCTTAGATCAGCGGTTCTCAACCTGAGGGTCGCGACCCCTTTGGGGGTTGAACGACCCTTTCACAGGGGTCGCCTAAGACCATCGGAAAACACATATATAATTACATATTGTTTTTGTGATTAATCACTATGCTTTAATTATGTTCAATTGGTAACAATGAAGATACATCCTGCATATCAGATATTTACATTACGATTCATAACAGTAGCAAAATTACAGTTATGAAGTAGCAACGAAAATAATTTTATGGTTGGGGGTCACCACAACATGAGGAACTGTATTAAAGGGTAGCGGCATTAGGAAGGTTGAGAACCACGGGGAAGGGAGCTTTGCAAGATCTGACCTTGCGCTTTCGGAGGAAAGGCACTGGCTCTCTGGTTTCCCACCTGCGAGCCCACCTTCTCCCAGAGGAGCGTGCGTTGCATTCACTTATTCACCCCTTCAGTTCTTCACCTCCCAGCACTCAGGACGACCGCGCCGGGCTCGGGGCTGGGCACCAGGAGCAGAGCTGCACGAGACCCATCCTTCGCCCCAGTAGCTCAGATTCCCCCCGGGAGTCCGAGCGCTGTTTTAACAAAGGGCCAGATAGTGGACGTGTTAGACGTGGCCGGCACGCTGTTTCTGCGGCAACTCCTCCTTCTGGCTGTGTCGGCGCAAAAGCACAGAGACAACAGGTAGGCGAGTAGATGACAACGGTGTGCGAGGATCCCCTCCCCACATCCTCGCCAGCACTTGGCGCTTGTTGTCTTTTTTATGAAGCCGCTCTGACAGGTGCAAGGAGACCTCTCGTGGGGGAAGAGAAGCGCATTTATTTTATTTTTTTTATTTTTAAAATATATTTTATTGATTTTTTACAGAGAGGAAGGGAGAGGGATAGAGAGTTAGAAACACTGACCAGCTGCCTCCTGCACACGCCCCACCGGATGTGCCCGTAACCAAGGTACACGCCCTTGACTGGAATTGAACCTGGGACCCTTCAGTCCGCAGGCCAACGCTCTATCCACTGAGCCAAACCAGTTAGGGCAGAAGCGCATTTAAAAGCGCGTAGGTGATGCGGGAGTGAGAATACGGGATGCCTCCCATTCTCCGACATGTTATAGGAGCATGCGAGCTGCCGCTCCTTACAGACCCTCAGAAAACAGTCCCTTCCTAGCGCCCCGCCTTACCCCACCCCGCAGACACCCCAGGCTGGGTTAGGGCCGGCAGCAAAGGCAAGCTCAGCCTCACTCCCGCTTCTGAAGGTGAAAACCCAAGGCTCAGTGAGACCTGAGCGGACACGCCTGTCTGCCCGGCATTGGCCCCGGGCATTGCAAAGCGGCGCGCCTCCTACCTCGGGAGGCACAGGAACGGACGTTCCTGGTGGGATCATCACAGCGACTCTCCACACCATTGCTTCGGGCGGAGAGGCTGAGGCTTGGAGAGGGACAGACTGGCCTAGGGTCACGCGGAGTGGAAGCGAGGCTTGACCCAGCCTCCCAAGGCACCGGGCTGGCCATTGAGACACGAGCCCGCTTCATTTGTGGAGCTTCGCTCCTGCCTGCATCTCCTGTTGCTGATTCTCAGTGGCTGAGCAATCCTCGCACGATGAGACAGCAATGGAAATCATAGCGGGAAAGAATCTAAATGTGCCCACCACCCCGGGCACCTCGCCCATACACACAGAGACTGTATAATAATAATAACAGTGAGCGCTGCCCTTGGCATGCTGTTGAAAAGCAATTGTCTTATTATCTGCTATAAAGTGCCAGGCCCCCAAATTGCAAAGCAGTTCCCAGAACTGTCTTCACATGCATTTGGGAGTAAATGTGTTTCTTGTTCCTGAACAAGCCCGGACCGAGGGAAGGAGCGTCTTGAAAGCCGTGTCTTTCACTTTTTAAGAATCCAGCCGAAGCACCAGATAAGTCACAGCTGAGGGGCTTGGTGTGGCTGGTCTGACTCTAGACCGACTTCACCAGCTGTCTCTCCCGCCTCCGGCCAGCGCTGGCCACGGGGGTGGCCGCCACGGCCATCGAGGAAAACTGAGGAACCGAGAGCCAGGGGCTTGCTTACTCCTGTGCTGAAGACCCACCACGTCTCGGGCTGTGCTGAGCCCTTTTCACGTGTGAGAGGACACAAAGGGCTGACCACAGGCTCCGGAACCAGCCTGGCTGGGTCTGAAGCAGAGCTGCCCACCAGGGGGGGCCTGGGCTCAGTCTCTGACCCTCTCTGCCTCCCTTCTCCTCTGCAAAATGGCCATAAAGGGGCCTATCTCGTGGGACTGTGTGAGCTGGGGCCTGGGAAGCCCTTAGCACAGTTCCTGGTACACGGGAGAGCTCCCTGTGTCAACCATGATATTACTGCCGTCTTATTTAATCAGCACGTGGACCCTGCCAGAGAGGGGTTCTCGTCCTCTCCCGGGAGACGGGGAAACTGGGGCTCAGAGTAGTAAGGGACTGTTGCTGGGGAAATGGCCGGCACGTTGGGTGTAGCCCAGCGAGGCTCACTTCCGGCTGATGGGCTCCCTGCCCATGATTGCCCTCAAGACTCACCGTCCAGCTGAACAGTGTCCCTCAAGTAGAGATTCGGAAGTGCCATCCCCATAGGACAGTGGCAACAGCCAGACACACAACAGCTGGTCACAGTCAATTCTGCGGTTACATCCATCATTCAAGCCACTCACTCACACACCCACCCATCCATTCACCCCCCATCCACATATCCACCTACTCACCCACCCATCCACCCGTCCACTCACCCCCCATCCACACATCCACCTACTCACCCATTCACCCACCTGTCCACTTACCCCCCATCCACACATCCACCTACTTACCCACCCATCCACCGGCAGCAAATCTTCACAGAGATCATTCTCTTTGCCTCTCCCTGTGACGCTGCCAAAGCCTGTAAACTAGGACCACATTGCACTGCAGACTGAAGTCTGTACTAAGTGCTAGGGGGACAGAAAAGGAGTGCCTGGCAGGTCTTAACACAGATGTACATCCTTTATCTTTGGCATCCAGAACACATTCACCACTTACCTTCCTTACCGCCCCCCGCCCCTCCCCAGCAAAGAGATCACTTATGAGACAGATCTCAATCCTCGTCCAAGGCAAATGGACACGTCACTGTAAGTGAGACAACTCCAGCCTCCATCCTACCCGACGGGAATGTCTTTCTTCCTCGCGGGGTGTGGTTCGGTCTCAGGGGGCAGGTCTGGCAGCCACCATCAGAAGGTCTTGGCCCAGCAGTTGGCCCAGGTGGCGCGGCTGTCTAGTTTTGTGGCTGGTGGGGCCACACTACTGCATCTCTGAGGGCTCATGATGCAAGGCCATCTCTACCTCGGACAGGCATCCCACGGCTGGTCCTCCACTAGTTCTTCCAGATGCAGAATGGGGGCGCTGACAAGGAATGGGGGGTAAAGAACTCCCTCTTCCCGCGTGCTTTCTCAGTCGTGGCTGCTGCACTAAACCTCTCCCCTCGGGAGCGACTCAGCTCTCCCGATTCATGCTACAAACCTGCACAACTGCATGCATTACCCATGACCCAGGGCGTCTGTGTTAGAAAGCATCCTATACAATACAAGTCTAATATGCAAATCGACCGAACGGCTGAATGACCAGTGGAACTACCGGTCGCTATGACGTGCACTGACCACCAGGGGGCAGACACTCAACACAGGAGCTGCCCCTAGCACACAGGCCCTAGGCCAGCCAAGGCAGGTGCCAGTGCTTCCTGCGCCCTCCCCCCACAACCTCCCACCCCGTCCCTGTTCACCCCACAGATCATCCCTGATCGCCGGCCAGGCCTAGGGACCCTACCCGTGCAAGAATTCCGTGCATTGAGCCTCTAGTTCAGGTATAATGCTATGTGCTCTGCCTAGAACTAAACCTCCCCTAAGTTCTTAGGGAGTCATGCAAAGAGGTAGGGGGGGTCAGGACATTGGGCCCATGGCTTCTCACAAGGCCAAAGAGCTCATTCTGTCACCCTACCTTGGCCTCCACACATACCCGTCTGGTCTAGAGGAAGTCCCCCGCCCCAGCCCCAGGGCCCACTTACTGGTATGTCCTGCCCATGAGGACGGGTGTGGAACAGCCCTGCTCTTGCTCCATGTCTTCCTAAAGCAGCGGTTCTCAACCTGTGGGTCGCGACCCCTTTGGCGGTCAAATGACCCTTTCACAGGGGTCGCCTAAGACCATCCTGCATAGCAGATATTTACATTACGATTCATAACAGTAGCAACATTACAGTTATGAAGTAGCAACGAAAATAATTTTATGGTTGGGTCACAACATGAGGAACTGTATTTAAAGGGCCAGAAGGTTGAGAACCACTGAAGAGTATACCTTGACTTTCTCTACCAATTGACCCCAAGCCAGCACACATGCAAACACTCTATGTCAATTGGTCCTCCGGGAAGGAGAGACCAAAATGAAACCAGAATAGATGTATTGAGTGAAAGATGGGCGATGAAGGAGGGAAAAGCATTCTCATACAGGTCTGAAACCTAGACGAGGAGCAGTGCAGCTCTGAGACATCTGGACCAGCCAATGGAGAGCCACAGAGCAAAGGGAATCCGACAGAAATGGGCCAAGTGTCGTCCCCATGCTGTGCTCAGTCATTGGCTGGACGCAGTCCAGGAAGAACATGGCAGAGGCACACACATACACATGTGACACTTCCCAAATTTTGTTTGACACAATATATTTACTTTGCATTTTAATAGTCTTCAGTGTGGCCTGTCAGCCCTAAAGCAGAGAGAGCTCAGCCTGTGGTTTCCCTGTGGTTCGCTTCCATAAGCTCCTCTGTAGGACCTTCACTCATAAGGGTGTTGAGAATTTTGCAAATAACCTCAGGGGAGTCCCCAGGGCAAAGCCTGACCCACAGGTGCAACGTAACATGAGCTTCAGGCACTAGACAGCAGGCAGGCAGGTTCGGGTCTGCAGAGGCCACTTGGCCTTCTATGTATAGAATGTACTGAATTCGTCACCAGGCAAGAGCAGGACACACATCCCCCTCAGGCTCACATGGAACCTTCACCGAGAGAGGTGACTTCCTGGGCCATAGAACAGAACCCTCTGAAACATGTTTAAAGACTAGAACGACACAAAGTCTGTTCTCAGACCACAATGGAGCTAAACTGGAAACCAATCACAAAACGGTAACTTCCAAACATTCCCAAATCAAACAGCACATTTCTAAACAGCAAGTGGGCCAAAGAAATGTCCAGCAAAGTGAAACATGTTTGAACCAAATGAAAGTGGAAACACAATTATCAAATTGTGTGGGATGTAGCAAACACAGTCCTTCAGTGGAAATCTATAACGCTGAGCGCTGAGCACATATGTTAGGAAAAAAGGAAGCTCTACAATCAACCCGAGCTTCCCTTGAGGAACTAGAGGACCAAGGTTAACTTAAGCCTAACGCAAAGAGAAGAAAAGAAATAATAAGTAAAGAGCCAAAACCAACGTTAATGAAACAGAAAACAGAAAAACGTGAAAGCAAATCATTATTACCAAAAGCGGATTGTTTGAAACAATCAATAAAATTGATTTTAAGAAACAGAAAGAGAGGAGAGAAGATACCAACTGCAGAATCAGAAGCAAAAGAAAGGCCATCACTGCTGACTCCCTGGGCATTAAAGAGTTAAAAAGAAATCTGAGCAGCTCTAGGCCCCACGGTCGATAACCAAGATGAAATGGACCAGTTTCTTGAAAGACAAAAACTACCAAACTTCTACAAGGAAAAAGAGAAAACCTGAGTAGCCCCGCGTCTACATTTTATTTATCTTTATTGACAGTGTTGCAGATGCCCCCTTTGGCCCCCAGTGACCCCTCTCCCGCTCCGAGGCCGACTGCACTACTGTCTGTGTCCATGGCCTATGCATGTATACATATAAGTTCTTTGGTTAATCCCTTCCCGCTCTACCCCCCGCTTCTCCCTGAGAATATCTATTTTAAAAAGCAAATCAGTAATTAAGGGCTCCGTGGTTGCCATCCTTGCCCTCTGCTCTGCTTCTCCCTCGGAGCTGGACGGTTTCAGGGAAGAGCCCCCAGCAGGGCCCGCAGTCCTGGATCCCGTCTTTGCTGTGACTTGAAGGTGACAGCCATGGACAGCCATGTCCCTATGCTGTGGTGAAGTCTAGCAAACACGAAGGGAGAAATAACTCCCATTCCCTACAATCTCGTCCAGAAAACAGAGGACAGTCCCTAAGTCGTTCTCTGAGGTCTGTGAGCAATTGCACTCCTAGGCGTCTGCCCAACGGATGTGAAAACTTGCCTTTACGCAAAAACTTGCATGCAAATAATTATAGTGGCTTTTCTCCTAATCAGCAAAAAGACTGGAAGCAACCCAGAATCCTTTCACTAAGCAAAAGAAGCCGGTCTGAAATGGCTACAGACTGCGTGACCCCATTTGGTGGCACTGGAGAACAGGCAACGCTGGGCACATAGCATAGTGCCGGGAGCGTGGCTGGAGGGCTGACTAGGGGAGGCACAGGGGATATTTTTAGGGGGATAAAACTCTTCCGGGGGATACTGGGATGCGGGTGGAAGACATTATGGATGTCTCGAGTCCCCTGGGCTTTCCAGCACAAAGAGTGCATGGACCTTAACGTACGGAATTAAAAAAAATTATTTGGGAGGTCAGAGGCTCCCAGGATGGAGACAAAGCACCAGCTTTATCACAAATGTGTGGCATCACTCGGGGAAGGGGGTACACAAAGGGCTAACAAAGTAACTTTGGACATGAGTGCAGACAAACAGGCAGATGTCCACTGAGGCAGGCTACCAACCACCAGAGCAGACCTCCAAAACTGCCAGGCCACCAGACACAGGGGAGCGGGAGACACGGTCACGGCCACGGGGAACCTACGGAGACGTCACGACTAGAGGTGACAGGACCCTGGACGGGGACCTGGACCAGGAGCTGGGCACTAGGTGAGCCCCCAGGAAACCTGAGTAAACTGGGGCTCTAGCCAATGAGCATCTCGGGCATCAGTTCCTGACTATAAGCAGGCTGATGTGAGAGGTAAACGCAGGGGAAGGGGGGGCGGGGGAGGGGACAGGGGACTCTGTACTGTCTCGGCTACTTCTCTGCAAATCGGAAACGACTCTAAAATAAAAATTTTATTATGAAAAGGCGAGAGGCCAGGACTTCTTTCTTGACAAGTCACAAGCTCTCCCGCCCCCCTTTCCCTCCCCGCTTCTCTGTTGAACCTGGAACCTCTGTGAAATGCGCATCTGTATGTGAATGATGGTCAGAGTGAAACCAAGAGAAATACAGCCGGCCGCCGAGTCCTCAGGGTCTGTCGGGGTGAAGCCAGAGGGAGGGCGCAGAGGTCCCGTGAATGGGGACCCCAGCTCCCGGAAGCACGTGGCGGTCAGCGTGAGCCGGTGCTCGGAGCAGGCCCCCAGAGAGCCTGCCTCACACACGCTTGTGTCTGAATAAGCGTCTGGATCTCACGAGCCATGTCTATGTGACCGGCAGCCACTCTTCCTGACCCACATCTGGCCTCAGCGTCCCCTCCACACGTCACTCGCTGCTCTAGTCTCCTACAGGTTCCAGAGCCTCCGGCTTCACACTAACATTTGTTCCTCCTCCCAGAATAAGAACTCAAAGGAGGAAGCCCCTCCCCTCAATCCTGCCCTACACGCTCCTCGCCTCACCCTCTGAACGTTCCACCCAAACTCTAATCTCTGGGATCGTCCGAAATGAGCCTGCGGGAGCATTTAACATCAAAATGTCACGGAAACATGTAACATCTACACTGAGTGGCCCGATTATTATGACCACCCCATCAGTACAATGAAGTGAATTAGTTATGCAAATAATAATAAAACCTTGAGAGTATTTGCTTAGGAAGTTTTCAATATTCAGTGTTTTTGGAAGTGTCAATGAAGTACCGATGGGGTGGTCATAATAATCTGGCCACTCAGTGTGTGTCAGTTTTGAGAAAAAGAGAATGTGGAAACCTCCCGAAAGGATAAAGTTAAGAACAAACGCGATGGTGTTTTTCAGTTTTGAAATCATCCGCAGCGGTGTGTGTCGCTGTGTGGACTGCACTGTAGACGGAGAAGCAGTAACAACCCGGGGAGGGCGAGAGGGCGAGAGGGGAAAAATTCTAGCAGGAGTTTGTTCAAGGCCAAGGGTGGGAGGTCCCCCGAGCTCTGAATTTTACAAAAGCGTCCAAAGGTATTCCAGACCAGACGGGGAAGTGCACTGGTCCCTGAATATGGCAAAGAAACCGCAACAGTGAAATTATGAATCATTTCAAAACAACGTTTAAAAATTCTTTTTTGCATCAACAAAATGATATTTACAAGGGAGAGGGAGCACTTTCCTATGTGACTGTGACGTGCTCCGGGGCCCCAGGTGGGAGGAGGCGGGGTCTGTAAAGGTCTCACACAGCCTAGGCCCTGTGGAGAGTGGCTCTCGCCCCTCCCAGGACGTCACATGGGTCCTCACTGGGGACTCTCAATCCAGGGGCCCCAGGGACCCCACTGTCAGTGCTTCTCATCATTCCCCAGAAGCGGAACAGCCAAACTGCTTTCACTTATCCCAGGGCCACAGGGCCTAGTATTTCCTACCTGAGATGCTGTTGAGCAACCAAATTCTTCCAAAATTGGGCTTAGTGGAAACTCAGTTAAAGGGGCCCCTTCTTGTGGGGAAACAGACCCCCTGTGGGGGAGGAGGGTCGTGTCCAGGGGCTTTGGAGCAGGTGGAGCAGGAGTCCCCGCTGTGCACCTGTCACGGAGCCTCCTCGAGCCAGTCCTGGCCTCACTCAGCCTGAGCCAGACCGGCGCGAACGCCCACCGACCTGAGCCCTGAGTGTGTGTGGTGTCCAGTCCTGCTCTCCCTCCAGGACCTGCCAAGGGCCCCGCAGCTGCAGAGAGAGCTCCGTTTGCCCGCGGCCCAGGTCGGCGTGCCTCCTTAAAGGCTGTTCTACCTGCACGTGTGACCCACGTCAGCACCAGCTGCTTGTAAAAACCTAGAATCATAAGAAGTCAAAAGTGAAACCGCCCCTTTGCGCTCCCCAAAGCTCACCCTTCGGCCCAGAGGTGCCACTGTGTTCAGAGAGGTGGATATTTCCCCAAATCCTTTCCTACGTATTTCTGTGAAAAATAAACCCTTCTCACACTGTGTCACATAGAAGGGACAGGATCGTCCATGTTGCTTTGTAACTTGCTTTCTCACCTCACGACCGTCCTTCCGTAGCAGTGCCTACGGCTCTACCTTTCCTTTTCACTCACACGCGCCGTAGGCCCTGCGTTGTAGCTACTCACTCCTCTATTTCCTGGACACCAGGTGTCGCCATCGGCTTTTACAGGCCCAGCCGCATCCTGCAGAAGGCACCCCGAGCGCACAGGTGACGGTGCCAGGAAGCCGGACTCCCAGCAGTGCAGCTGCTGCTCACACTGTGGGCACGTTTTAGAGTTTGGCTGTTCCGACCAAATTTCCCTCCCAACCAGCAGTCCTGTGAGCAGGGCAGCAAAGTGCCTGTCCCCCATCCCAGGTCCATGGTGCTGCTACTCTGCTGGGCGCCGCCCCGTCGGAGCTCTTACACTTTAAACTGTGCGTCCCCGAGAGCAAGCGGGTCGGCTCCGGTTCCAAATGGGTGCAATCGGTGCTTCCTAAAAAATCGACAGTGAAATGTGCGTTTGCCCTGGAAGTCCTGTGACCGGGCTCTTTAAACACAAAGCCGCCTGGCTGCCCTGGCCCCTCCCCGAGTGGACCCTCTCTAATCCCCAGGAGCACGCGGTTTTACCGCAGCCCGAGCAGCCGGCTGGGAAAAGCCACATCTGCTTCGGCAGAATTAGCGGGGAGCTGCCTCCCGCCCCCCTGCTCCCAGCTGAACAGCAAACAGCAGCGTGTGTTAAAGCAGCGTCGTCCCAATGGGGCTGGGCATTACCTTAATTACATCAACATGTGTGTAACGCTAATACCTCTGGCCTAAAAACTCTGCCTCAATCAGCGCGCGTGTGGCCAGACCATCTCGCCGCGGGCTGCTGACATCTGCTTGGCGTTTCCTCCTCCTCGTGTGAAAGGGTTGATCACCCTCGGTCCATGCATTTCGACGGAGAGGGAGCCTGAGCTTGTCGTTCACGGACTATTTCCATTATTTTCCTGCGACGTGTCGGGGATGCAGAAACCCAACCGCAGAGAAAGCCAGCCCTTGGAACCTCAGCGGCGTCGACCCCACAGTGAAAGTTAAGGTGTAGAATGAGCAGCTGCCTAACCCTTTCGTAAAGTCATTCATTCGCCCACTTGTTTAAAAACTGTATTAACTTGGGCACCTCCTGGCGCCAGATATGCTGGGCCCTGGGAGCAGGGTTGTAAAGGACACCCCCCTGAGGACCAGGAGACACGGACAGACGGATGGACGCGGACAGACAGACGGCACGGCACAGGACGCATGTGCGAGGGTGGGCCGCCAGCCTGGGGGCCGCCAGCCTGGGGACCGCCAGGCCCAGGAAGGAACCAGGTGAGGCTGGCCCCTGAGAGGAGGCACAGGCAGATGGAGGAGGGAGGAGGAAGGTGTACCGTGGGAAGAAGAGCAGAGGGCGCCGCCACAGAGGCTAGGAGAGCAGCAGGTACATGTGGCCGGGAGGGCGTGAGCACAGGAAGGGCTCCTGTTCACTCCCAGCGATGATCACACCCAAAATGTCAATCACCTGACCACGTGACTAACTGTCCAGAGGCAATGAGGGGGCCAGCAGAGAGTGGAGATGCCCGAAGCAATGAGCCCGACAGCCTGTTGGGCCTCCTGGGACCACACCTTCTGCTGAGTTTAAATTCAGTCTCTACTCCGTGTCCGGCATCGGGAACATCAACTCGGTGCCCACTCCAGGCCTCTTGTTTGCAGGCGCTGGACTTCCTACCTCAACTGTCCTCACCCTGTTTCTGCCAAACTCCCGTCCATCCTCCAGCCCACCTCCCCGCCACTGCCTTCTCCACCCATGCCCGTTCCCACACACCCCTGGCAGCACCAACCCGTCTGCTCACCCCCTCCCCACACCCCCTCCCAAAGCGGCACTGGTGTAAATATTTGCTGAATTAGTGTGAGTGTGCCCTGATCAAACTGACCCCCGAACACGGACATTTCAACCCTTGAATATGCCACCTCCCCCATTCTGTTCTTTGAGCACCACATGGGGTCATGTTTGGGGAAAATAAATATCTTCTTGGCTTCAACCTTGTGCTCTGTCCTATTTGTCCTATTGTCATTGCTCAAACACTATCACTTTCGTCTTGATAATGCTTGAGCCCAGATAACGGGATGGGTACCCAGGGTTTTATTATCTATGTTTGTAAACCATTTAAAATGTCGATCATAAAGAGCATTTTTAACCACCATGTTTGAGGTGATTTGGAACCCCCTTGATCAAGTCCCTCACTTGGTTGGGATTCGTTCCTAGTAAACAGGACAGGTTTCTGACCGAAAGAATAAGATTTAAAGGCCGACAGGCCTCCATTCAAACCTGCCCGTGTGTTGCTGGCGGTGCCACCTTGAACACATTCCCTGCCCTCTCTGGATATCCATTATTTTGACCTGACACTGGGGATGATAACCATGGTGCCCACCTTGTAAGACGGAATGAGAGAATGAATGGATGGTGCTGGCACGGTGCCAGGGAACTGGTTCCTGGGACTCCATAGAGCAGTGGTCCTCAACCTTCCTAATGCCGCGACCCTTTAATACAGTTCCTCATGTTGTGGTGACCCCCAACTTCATTGTTACAAATTGAACATAATTAAAGCATAGTGATTAATCACAAAACAATATGTAATTATATATGTGTTTTCCAATGGTCTTAGGCGACCCCTGTGAAAGGGTCGTTCGACCCCCAAATGGGTCGCGACCCACAGGTTGAGAACCACTGCCATAGAGCATCACCTGGGAAAAAAACAGTTTCTTTCTCCAAACATTTTACTTTTAAAACGTTCTTTGGTGACAATCTATTTTCTCTCTGTCTCCACTCTCAGCTCCATAAAACACCGGGACAGTATGACTAACCTCTAGCATTCAGCACGTGGCCTGAACCATAGGACGTGCTCACAACCCGTTGCTGACTGCAAATGGCATCCATGACCTACATAAACACACACAGTGTGTGTGTGCAGATGTGTGCACATGTGTGTGCACAATAATCTCTACACAGCCATGTCCCACCCCAGGGAACGCAGGCCTCGCAGACCACCTGGCAACACTAGTGAGAGCCTTGCAGACCTGCCACGTGCACCCACCACCCAGAGACAAACGTCACCGGGATGGCGGCTCGGCGCTCCCTGCTCTGACCTGGTCATTCCTTCCTCCGTCCGACCAAGGTTTCAATCATGAGATGCTTTCACTCTCCATCCACTCACAGTCTAGGGCAGTGATGGCGAACCTTTTGAGCTCGGCGTGTCAGCATTTTGAAAAACCCTAACTTAACTCTGATGCCGTGTCACATATAGAAATGTTTTGATATTTGCGACCATAGTAAAACAAAGACTTATATTTTTGATATTTATTTTATATATTTAAATGCCATTTAACAAAGAAAAATCAACCAAAAAAATGAGTTCGCGTGTCACCTCTGACACGCGTGTCATAGGTTCGCGTTCGCACTTTATAAGAGAAGGAGGTAGGGGCCTGACCATGAAGGGCCCGCCACACACGGCATGTTCTCTTCCTGAAAGGGGTTGGGAGTCGTCAGAAAATGTTACGCAAGGGCCTACCACGGTCACGTTCGCACTTTATAAATAACACCCCTTCCACGTTCTGACAGCAAAGAGAACGGAGGCGCGGGACACCTACCAGGGGAACCTATCAGGCTTATTTCGCCCAGAAAGGATCTCATGTCTAGTACTGTCAAGCCAAAAAACATCTTAAAAATCATTTCTCTGAATCCCCTTTATTGTTGAGATGAAAGAAAAAAACACACCTTATTTTCAAGGAGGGTGGCTTATCCAAGTCATTTATCTTTTAGAAGAAAATTTAGATTAAATTTAAAATTTACAACCCAGTCCTCCGAGGACCCCCCAGCACCTGCCCCTTTGCCGGCCTTTCTGCTATAGAAGCCGGGAAGTGGGCTCCCTTCCCGGGACCCAGTTCACGGCGGCGCCTTTGCCGCGGCTGGACACGCTGACCGGGTTGGGGAGCTGGGAGAGCATCTAGTGTCTGAGCATGAGAAAAAACGGAACTGGTTTTATCCATTTTCTCATAGTGATTAAACAGTTAAACCCTTTTAAATCAGAGATTATTCTGGAGCCTCTAATACTATGTAAATTACAACTCCCAAATCTTGAATGATGTAACAGACTCAAGACCAAATGCTGCTTTTTTAAAAAAAAATGCTACACATCACATGCAAGTTACTTAACAGGACCAAAGGCCACATGGCTAGACGGGCCCGGTAATGACCTGCAGAGGGGTTCTCGGGCTGGGACGCTCCCCATCCCCTCGGTCCTCCACAGGCTGATAGGGAAACCCCAAAGAAGCCCACAGAGCGCCTCTCAGCTGCGTGAGATGCAGTCTCTGCGTCACGGGGCCCGTTCCCCCAGAGACCACAGGCGCCTGATGGAGCGGCAGCAGGTCCCAGTTTCCCTGGCCCAGACCGGGCCGGCCCGCCGCTCGATCCCTGAAACAAATCCCGCAAGGCACCTAGGTTTCAGATGAAAACACTGTGGACAGATTCGGTTCATCGATGTCGAGCGGTACATTCAGGCAGCTGTCTGAACCACCCAGATATCAGAAGCCACTCTCTCTGGAGCACCAGGTAAGTGCAGCCAAAGAAAACGGCCAGCGTCTGGGAGAATCCCAAGCCACCTGTTCTCCCCGAGTCAGTGCATTTTCTGCAAGCAAGCGTGCGCGAAGCCGGGTGCAGAGCAGCTCCCTTCTTACTATGGCAATCGTGTCATCAACCCCTTCCAAGCCCAGATCCTGCAGGGTCAGCAAGCCCCACGCTCGGCGCCCTCACGGACCGAGGCTTCAGAGACCCTCACAGGAGCCCGCACGTCTATCTCCATTTCACAGACGGGCACACAGGCTCAGAGACGCACAGACAGCCGTGGACGCTCACAGCCTGAAAGAGTAGCTGCAGTGAGGACCCGTGGCCGCCAGAGCAACGCCTGTGCGGCCTGCATCCCAGGCCCGGTGTGTGGACGGGCTGGCGCGATGCTGGGGCGCCTCAGGATGCAGCCCCCAGGGAGGGACCCTTCCCAGAGTCCCTGGACTGGGTACTGGCCACCTTTTTGAAGAGACCCCTCATTGGCACATTAATCCAGAGGCTTTGCTCCTATTCGGTGGATTTGGACGACTGAGCCTCAGACACTGACTTGCCCAGGTCCCAGGGGAAAGCAGAGCCATCCTATAGAATAAAAGCCTAATATGCAAATTGTCCCCTCTACCGGGAGTTCGACCAGGGGGCAGGGCTGGCTGGCCAACCGCCCGCAGCCTCTCCCCCTGGCCAGCCCTGCCCTGGCTGGTGGCGGTAGGCGGCCGGTGGAAAGGAGGCCCTGGCCGGCAGCCACTAGGGACCCTACTTGTGCACTGGGCCTCTAGTTCCTAAATAAACTCCAAATCCACGGCCGGAGCCCCTTCCTAAAGGCCTCCCACCATTCCCTCACGAAGGGCTCTGAGCTACGGGACCAGGAGGGGGCTCCTCCGTCCAGAGGGGAAAGAGCCCCTCTGTTAAAAAGACTCTGCCTTGCCCTAACCGGTTTGGCTCAGTGGATAGAGCGTCGGCCTGCGGACTCAAGGGTCCCAGGTTCGATTCTGATCAAGGGCATGTACCTTGGTTGCGGGCACATACCCAGCAGGGAGTGTGCAGGAGGCAGCTGATCGATGTTTCTCTCTCACCAATGTTTCTAACTCTCTATCCCTCTCCCTTCCTCTCTGTAAAAAATCAATAAAATATATTTTTTTAAAAAAAGGACTCTGCCTTGCGAGGTGCTGCACAGCTATGCACTGTGTGCAGCTCGTCCCTGTAGCAGGAATGAAACGCAAGTCATTGTCGCGCTGCGTTCATGGTGGTGAGTGACATTCTCTGACAGAGCCTTTCAGCGAAACGAGCATTTCATAACAGGCCCTTATCGATCCAACATGCCAGGAGCCCACGGCAGTCTTGTCCACAGTACACTGAATGGTATAACTGTGTAACATCATCTCTAGATACATCTTTAATTTCCACTCTGTGCCAACACAATAAAGGGGGAAGGCTTTTGTGCCCCGTGTCATTGGCTGGACAGTGACAGCCCTGAACATTGGAGCTGGTGGTGCTGGACTTCCAATAAAAAAAAATTAAACTTCAGAGGAGAAAGATACGCAGGAAGTTCTGAGGCAGAGAGAAAAGGCCTCACGCGTTACGGGCGTTCGTTCTAGACATGTTCATTACATGCCAAAGCCTGGGGATGGCACATATGGAATTTAAAAGACGCCATCTGCCGTGTGAGTTTCCAAATTATAAACTTAACCCTTCAGCTCCGCAGCACCTGCTGCTCCGGAGTTCTCCTCTTCCGGATGAAAAAAAGGGGGAGGGGCTACACATTAACTAAACAGGTTGGGCAGGATAGAGGGGGTGCTCAGTAAGACATTTGCTAAGCCCAGCATTACAACCAGTACATTTTCTCCAGGAAAAAAAACCAAAAAAACAAAAAAAACCCTCCTGTTCTATTTATTCTTAAAACAAACACTACACACTGTGGCTATCATCAGTAAGAGTCCAAACCACGCTGACAGCAGCCACAGCCTTCTCTGTGATGTTTCCATCGTCTAAAGTCCCTGGGCACTTTGAAAGCAAAAGCAGAGGTTTTTAGGAATCGTTCAAATCTGTGAAATGAAAAGTAGAGTAATTCCTCTAATAAGGAAGGGTTTCTTTAAAAAAAAAGAAAAAGAAAAAGAAAAGTCCTTAAGGCAGAAGGAAATAAAAGTATGTAGCCCGAATCAAAGACATCTCCTGCTTAAATGCTGACAGGCCACCGTGACATGCATTAAAAAGAAGAAAAGTGACAGAACCTTGAAAATGCCTGCGTTTCCTTACTCGCGGGGCTGGCATGTTTTTGTCTCTAAAGCACATTTAACAAATGCAACACGGCTCATTCGGGGCTGATGTGAGTTCACAAAATAGTTTTATTAGATGTAGGAAAGCATACAGCAGTCCAGGTAGGAAACATCCACAATGCACACGTCACATGGACCTGCCGCAGGAGGTCACGGCCAGCAGCGTGCTCCCCGCTCCCCGCTTCATCTGCACGGCAAGTCCACGGCTTACCCACCGGAAACGCTGTCAACGCTGCACAGAAATTCCCTCGACATGCCCCGCGTGGATCAGCATCTTGCGAGGGTGACCAGGAGGTGTCTTACAGTCTTGCTGGTGACAGAGGAGCGTGACCCAGAGCGCGGAGGGAGGGCTCGCGTTTGTCAAAAGAGATACTGGCGGCTCTGGGATGCTTGACACGCCCAGAGAGCAGGGTCTCCTGTTTTTTTCCAAAAGAAGTGTCTTACCGGAGAGTGATCATGAGGCACTAGTTGTTAGGATACCATTAACATTTAGACTTTTAAAAAAGCGATTCTAAATGCAGATGAAAGCACTACAGAAGCAGCCGTGGTCTGTCCTGGTGAGAGGAGGGGCGGGACGCGCCCTCTTGTCCACGGGCGGCTGCCAGGCGCGGGAGCGAGGAGACCCGCCGTCCGCACGGCACACGGAGCCAGGACAGCCCCTGTCTGGCTCAGAAAAGCTCTCTGACACGTGGGCTGAGAGAAGACATGAGAGGGCCGGTTATTTTACAGAAGTAGAAAGTGGCATGTGCTCTGTACTACCACTAAGATGACACAGTTCGAGCTGGCTTCTTACGCTGGCTTTTGAAAAGGTATTTACAGAACTGCAGGTCTCGGTCGCTTAAAAGGTTCTGAATACAGTGGTAGCTACGCTTTCTGAAGTTTCTCACAATGTCTAGGGGGACAAACGTTCCCAGCATCTGTCAGCTCTCACCTCATCTTTTCTTATGCCCGTGGGTTTTACGGAATCGGCACAGGCTCCCTCCTATCGGTCTTGGCTGTGCTGCTGGGAGTGACACACGGGCACTGAGGATCTCAGAGAGTCCGCGTGTTTGTTCCCTTGGCTTATAAAGTGCTAGTTAAGGGGACAAAAATGTGATTGGAAGGTCTCAGATAACTCATTCGTGTGTCCTGTTAAATATGATAAATATAGATTTATTATAATAAGTTAAAAATATCCATATAGTACAATAAATAAATAAAACCTGTCCACAAAGCATCTCTCAGTTCTGAAAAAACAACAACAACAAAACAACAATCGCAGTCACACTCTAAGGCTCAATTATTTTGGAGGAATCATTGAGGAAGGCAGGCACCTACCTTCACGCTAGGAGAGCTGTGCTCCGACCACCGTTAGCACCTGTTAGCACACGGCCCACTCGACCCTCCTCACTGCCTTCCCAGAAAGGTTTAATTGTTAAGTGAAGCGGCTCACTGTGGATTCTTTGCCTTATTTTTGAGTCCTAAGATAAAGAATCCGTTTCTAAAAATAAGTTTGGAGCCAAACACACGTCCCTTGTGAGCCCTCGCCTCAACATGTGTGGCTCTTTGATTCACCGGGAAGAACACAGATAACACACCAGGAATGTATGTTTAAATAGAGTTAGTTGTGTTGGAGGAAAAGCAGCAGAGGAAGGCTTGCCTGACACCCCGAGTCTCACCGCCCCTTCGCTATTCACAGCAAGCCCCAGAGACCCCCTCTCGCTTTGTGGGTGAGCATGGCTGGCAGGAGTCCCCTCGGAGTTCAGGTTGGGTGCTGTCCATTTTGTGTGATGGGCTGGATCTTTCCTAGGGAGACATCCGTGTCATAGTCCAAGATGACAGACAGGGCCGGGGACAGCCGCTCCGGGGGCTTGGCTGTTCCGCCTGCCTCCTCCTTCTTCGGGTCCTCGGAGGAGCCCACGGCATGTGGGATCAGGTACACCAGGTGGCAGTCCTTGGAGATGGAGCCTCGCGGCTCGTGATGGCTGGAGAAGACCGCGCCCCCGTTGTTGTTGATGCTCACCGTCTCTATGGCATTGTTGGTCGCAGGGCAGAGTCTGTAGCATCCCAGGAGGGTTGAAAATGCCTTCCGGAAATCAGCATTAAAGGCGTAAATGATGGGGTTCAAGGAGGAATTAGCCCACCCAAACCACACGAACACGTCGAAGGTGATGGCGTCGATGCAGAAGGGCTGGGTCTCCCCGGTCCCGCAGAAGGGCGCCATGCAGTTCAGGATGAAGAAGGGCAGCCAGCAGCACACAAACACCCCCATGATCACCGACAGCGTCTTCAGAACCTTCGTCTCCCTCTTGAAGGACATCTTGAAGGAGCTCTCGGGCTGCGCACACTCCACGGGCTTCCCGTTGCCCGTCGTGGTCTGGCAATTCTTGGCGTGGACCGCCGCCCTCTCCAAGGCCGAGATGCGCCGGATTTGCTTCTGGGCGATCCTGTAGATCCTGGTGTAGGTGACAATCATGATGGCCACAGGGATGTAGAAGCTTATCAGGGAGGAGGAAATGGCATAGGTCCTGCTCAGGCTGGAGTCACAGTTGTCTATGGTCTCACCCGGGGACGTGGCGTTGCCCTCGGAGAGACCAGTGGGCTTCGCCTTGTGCCAGCTGAGCTGCACGGGGATGAAGGAGATGAGCACAGACAAGGTCCACGCCACGCTGATCAGAATGAAGGCCGCCTTGGGGGTCATCTTCCTCTCGTAGCGGAAGGGGCTGGAGATGGCCCAGTACCTGTCCACGCTGATCACGCAGAGGTTGAGGATGGACGCCGTGGAGCACATGATGTCGAAGGCCACCCAGATGTTACAGAAGGACCCAAAGGGCCAGAAGCCGGCGATCTCGGCCACCGCTTTCCAGGGCATGACCAGGACGGCCACCAGGAGGTCCGATACGGCCAGGGAGATGACGAAGAAGTTGGTCACCTTGGACCGCAGGTGCCGGAACCTGATGACGGCGGCACAGACCAGCGTGTTCCCCAGGAGGGTGGACAGGATGAGCAGCGACAGGAAACAGGCGGTGAGGACGCGGAAGGAGAAGTCCCTCTGCACCACCAGCCCGGCCCTGTCCATGGTGGAGGCGGTGGAGGTGTTCAGAGTCCTCATCTTCCAGGGAGAGCACGGGGGGGCTCTGATGTCCCTCAAGCTCCTAAGCAGGGTTCAGGGGTCAGGGGTTAGGGGTCAGACAGCCCCTTGCTGCCCTGGGTGCAGGACCTCACTGGTGTTCTCCGCGAGGGCTGCACCATGGAGTGGCAGGAGCCTGCCCCCGGCCCCCGAGTCACCCCCTTGGAAGGAGCCGCTTGCTCTCTACGGCTGTCTGCTGACCCCCTCGCTCCAGGTCACTGTCATTGCCACCAGCTGGCCCTTCAATTCCCATGGAAAGCGGTGGCTTTGAGCGTATCCTACGCTTTCCATCCAGAGCCTGGGGGCCTCCCCCGAGCTAGTCAATTACAGTCACATTTCGGGGTTGAGGCGCAGCTGAAAATACACGCCTGGCTCCTCCAAACCCCTGGCTCCGCGCAGCTCCCCAAACGCCCTAAAAAGCAAAGAGAAAGCAAAAATGCCAAGACGAGCAGGTTGCACCTTTACGAGGCAAGCCCAGTCCGACTGCGCCAGCCACCTACCTCGCCTGGGGGAGGCTTGGAGAGCGCAGCTCCAGGACGCCCGGGAGATGTGCCTGAGTCCTGCCGGGCGTGCGCACCCCGGGTCGGGTCCCAGTCGCAGAAATCGTTCGGGGGTTTAGAGCCCGCGCTGCTCCTCTGCCCCAAAGGGCTAGGGATGGGTTGAGGCGGATGAGATCCGGGGGAAGGGCTCTGGGGCGCTTGGCAGTGCCTCGGGAAAGGGCATCTCCGGGATTAGTCACTTGGCAGCTTCTCCGCTTTGCTTACTTTCTGCCCCTTCCCCCAGCCAAACCCCAGGTGCCCCTTGGGCGACCTCTGGCCCCTCAGGGCAGGGCCCCGCGCTGCCCCCGGGGCCCTGGCCACCACCTACCAGGAGC
>NW_005370271.1:2551276-2551557 GCF_000412655.1 Myotis brandtii
CCCCGGGTTACCCCCACCCCCAACCCCAGGGCCCCCAGACCCTCGGACAACATGTGACAGGACCCTCAAGACGCATCTGGCTGCCAGAACCCAAAGTAAATGCGCGTGGCTGGGGAGCATAGCTCGCCGACATCGGAGCCCCTTTGGGCTGAGCCCAAGCCCTTCCCCAGAACCAACGCGAGCGGGGACCCTGCCGGCTTCCCACACTCACCAACCCCCAGCGCACCCGCCCCCATCCGACCTGCGCTGCCTCTGGAGGCCCCCAACCTGGGGAGACGTCC
>NW_005370271.1:2551651-2564893 GCF_000412655.1 Myotis brandtii
GAACCCCACTTGGCCCTGCCAGGACAGGACTCCCCCACGGGCTCCAGCATCCAAGGGGGACCCACTCCGCCCTGTCCCTGATGCCGGAACCTGCACAAGGGGACTCCTCTGCTCAAAACACCTTAACAACACACGAGGGTGAAAGTTCCTGTTGCTGGCACTGCCTTCATTGAACCTATATATTCCCCGACCCCTCAGGACCTTCCAGGAGCAGGGGTGACGGGGTGAGAGGCTGCCAGGCTCTCGGAGACCAGAGAAAGTGGCACTTACAGAGCAGCCTTCGTGCCCAGGCACACGCCTTCTGCCATTCGCCCCTTAACACAGCCCCTCCGCCCAGCAGAAAGGTTCACAGGTGCCGGCTGCCCACCCGCCTGCGTGTGCTTCCCACTGACCTGCCTACCCGGGGCTGCAGCTCTAGCAGAAGTCAGAGATCTAAGTAATGACCCCGGGCTGAGACGGAGGGAAGGGCGAGGGGGGGCACGGAGGCCTGGCGGACAAGGGTGCCCTTGCACCCTCCCCAGCTGCCCTGGGCTACGCCTGGAAGGTCAGACGGGCACTAATTGTGCCTAAATGACCCCATCCCCATGGCTTTCTGTGCCTTCCTGGGTGGGGAGGAAGCACGGGGTTTCCGTGTCCCCACCCTCCGCTGCCCGTGCCCTCTCTCCTCTCCCAGCGGGGTCTCCTCTGTAAAGCAGAGACAACGTGACAGGGCTGTGATGAGTATTCAGTGGGATGGTGCTTGCAGAGGGCTCGGCACCAAGAGAGGCCTGGCCAGCCCTCCTGGCAGGAACCCGGGGCCCGTGTAGACACGCAGCTTCACCTCTGTGAGAACCCTGCACCCCCAAATGAGGCTTCTGCCCCTGACCCACTCCCAACTGCACGTTGGCTCAAAGGAAGGGCTGCAGGACCGACACTGACCTCCTGTGCCTGCTCCCAGCTCTGGCCTCGCCGTCACTCAGTGACACCGCGGGCCCTGAGTCCTGGTCGCAGACACAATTTTTGCCTAAAGAACCACATTCTGGTAGAGCCATAAGCCAGGCTCAGTGTCACACTCCCAGAGCCTCGACGTCACTTTCTCTTTCTCTCCCTTTGACTAACCAGCATGAATCTCTCACGCTCTGGCCCCAGTCACGTGGGCCTGAACGTTGATCTCCCTCCTTCTACCTGCGGCACCTGAACTGTTAGCACTGCGCCCCCCACAAACGCACAGGGAGGGGGCAGTCAGCATTAATGGGGAGGCAGGAAAGGGTGAGAAGAAACCCCCAGAGAACACACTGCCGAGAGTGAGGTACAGGGGCCGGGGGTCAGGAGGAGGCCAGTCTGAAGGGTAAAACGTCTGTCTAGTGACAGCCTGACAAGTGCCCTCAGAGTGCCCCCGGAGCCATACCCTGGCAATGCCCACCGCCCCTCAGATTAAACAAGGACCCCGACCACAGGCAGAGCCCAGCCAGGGGCCCGTCTACATAAAGCCCAGTGGCCACTGGTCTGGTCTCAGGTGCCATCACATTCAATGAAACACCAGCTAAACAGCCTAAATGTCTTTGACATGAAATTTAAATATGAAGCAAAACCTTGTTGGGAACAAAAGACACAGTGTACGTCTTCGTATCTTCATCTCTCTCCAGCTCAGCAGCTGCTGCAAAGGAGTCTCTCTTCCTTGGCTTGAAAATTCCCCTAAGTTCTCCCCAAACTAACCCTCACCGACCCTGTCTTCGCTCAGCTCGTGCACCTGACAGGCACAGGCCATCAGACCGACACACGTCACTCGTCCGGTGCTCGAGAGGTAGCTCGCGCTCACGAGGGAATTTCTGCCCTTTTCGTCTTTACTCAGAGCTCACAGAGGCCCGGACCCAGGAGGGAGTCTGGGGAGCACCTAAGGGGGCTGCTTCCTGTCACCAGGAAAACCAGCACGCGGGACAACCTCTCACGAAGCTAAGACAGACACCTGTGCTCCCCCTCGGGCAGACTGAGGTCACTGAGTTTTGAACATTGTTGCTGAGGGAACGGGGAAGGGTACAATGTCGCTTAAATCCCCGTGGTTTGTCACTTTGCACAGTGACTTTCAGATGGCCTTACAGTGTGGCTAGAGGTTTGGGTTTCTTCCTGTTTTTTTGTTTGGTTGTTTGGTTCTTCCTCTGGAAGCCATGCGAACAGAAGGCCTTGGTTTTGTTCTGTAAAAATCACCACCCCCCCCCTCCAAACATAAGGAATGTGAATATAAACGCAAGCAGGTATTAGAATTAGATGCTGCTGGAGTGTAAATCCCAACACAAAAGCGCCTTTGTCTCCCAAATTGGCACGTCTTTAAGCTGCCCTGTGATGTTCCGCACTGCAGGGAGGGAAGTTAAAATGATGCTTTTCAACAAATGTTTATTTGAGCTTGTAAAATAAATGAATACAGAAGGCGGGCTCGGTGGGGTGGGGTGGGGGGAGCTTAATCTCATAATAAATAAAGCAACTGCACTGTCGAGTATGACAAATGCCTTTTATTTGGGAGGTTTAGCATTATTAAAGCTGATTTTACACCAAAAACAACAGCTTGTAATGTCCGAGAAAAGAGAGAGAGCTTGGCTGATCTTGACTAAGGAACTAGGATGATAATGTCTTAGACCATAAATACAGCTTCTCTGACATCCCCTCTCCCAGGCCATTCTTCCTTCTCCTACCGTTAATATGCAATTCAATCATTAACACTATTAAACATGTAAAGATCAACACAGAGCAGGGAATCGAACCCGCCACCTTCCTGTGTACAGACAGCGCTCCAACCTACCGAGCCATCCAGCCAGGGCCGTGGCGTGTCTTCTATTGTTGCATCTGATCTTGGTTCTTCTCCCTTTTCCTCTTTTTCTGTCTTCTCTAGGTTTGACTGCGTTGTTTTTAAGATTCCATTCTCTCTCCGTTATTGCCTTATTTTACATTATTTTGTGTTTTGTTATTTTCATGGTTGCTATGGGGTTCACATCATACATTTGCTAAGACATATAATACAGATATACTGTATATGTCTTATATGGTGGATAGATATATGATATGTTATATATCAATTTAAGATACAGACATGTCCTATACCTACATCTTATACATCTTCTTCTCAGCCCAACTCAAGGGCTATCAAATATCATTTCCTGAAGCGTTAGGGACCCTACAATGCTATTCCTCTGCGTCTTCCCTCCCGATCTTTACGCTGTTGTCATACAGTTCACTTCAACACATGACATAAACCCCACACTACATTGTGATAACTTTTCTTTAAACAGTCAATTATCCTGTAAAAAGATTTAAATAGTGAGAAGAAATACTAAACACCTACCCATTGGCCAGTACTTTCCTAGGTGCTGGGAATATAACCCTGAACAGAGCCGACCCGCCTGTCCTTACAGAGCTTATATCCAGTGCTAGCTGAGAAACACCTTTCACACAGCACAATACAGGGGCACCAGGAGTTTTAATTTTGTTGGGGAGAGAGAGAGAGAGAGAGAGCGAGAGCGAGCGCTCACTAGCAAACTCATAACCAAGCTAAGCTAAGCGAGGGGCTGGTTCTCACAGTGCTTTGCCTGCGGAGCTACAGCGTCGGCCTAAGTGCCTCGGTGAGTCCCCTGTGAGCCTTTTGCAGAAAGCACGCTGCCCGGGGAGGGCTTTGCCGAGAAGAGGCTGGAGCAGGCTCTCGGGCTGTAAGTCAATGTTCTGTAGAAACAACGCTGCTCATTTGTCTGCTGGGCCCATGAGACAAATATTATTGGAGGCACCAGAGAGTTTCCTTCAATTCACAGAAAGACCCATGAGCCAGGCCGGCTCCCCAGCCCACCTCTGCCATTGATTACGTTACAGCCTAATCATTGTGAATCTAAGTGCTGTTGGAGAAGGTCCCAGAGAGGGGTGACCCCTGGTTGACCCCTGAACTGGCCCTGGGCAACCAGAGGCTCCTCACCCCCTCCCCATCCTTGGAATGCATGTTCTGCCCACCATTCCCACCACAGGAGCCAGGTTCAAGGTGGCAGCCCTGAGAGAGCACTGTGCTGTGGAGACCATCTGGATGGAACCCGCGACTGAACCCACTTGGCACCTCTATAAACCTTCGAGATTCTGGCGGGTGGGGGTTAAGATCTAGTCGCTTCGTAGACCCAAGGTAAGCCTCGTGTGCAGGTTCTTTTGCTTATTAAATCACTCACCTACCAACGGTCCTGCCCCCCCCGCCCCCATTCAAAGTCATACACTCCTACCTGTTCTTCTGCGGTTCATGGAGACATCTGCCCCCTTTCTCTTTGTTCTCACAACTGCTGTTCTAACCCAGGTCTCAACGTCTCTCACTCGGTTCTGCTGCCGCCTCCCAAGCATCATCCCAGCACACGCCAGGGGCACGGCTCGTTAAGTCACGGCTATGCGTCTCTGATCTTCAGAAACACCTTGTAAAGGGGGATTAGCAGAGACAAGCAGCATTTTAATTGCTCCCTCTGTGTTCCTACCTGAGGCTACTGGGCATTGTAGCAAACATTATACGCATGCTATCCCTTCCTTTAAACTGATTACTGCCTTATATATATATGTTTTACTGGGTCTTGGATTTCTTTAGTCATCACTCCATTGGATTCAATCCCAGCAAAAGGAATTCTAGCTGCATCCTGGCAAAGGAACCACCCCCCCCCCCAATTTCAAGCAAAGGAACAAAAAAAGCTGGTGCGGCTGAATTGGAGCACAACCTTTTGGGGGAAAAGTTTTGGAGACAGGAAACATTTACCAGAATAAACTCAGTTCTCCGTTTAGAAACCATGCAAGGGACCTCGGCGTCCATGAAGGTCTCTTTAAAAATGCCGGGGCTTAGGATCTCCCCAGGGGAATGTACGGCAACCTCCGAAAGACCCCTCATAGAGATTGGCCACCACGGGGGCGCTGTTCATGCCGGCCTCCATCATTCCGGGAAGGTTTCTAAAACTGCCCTTTCCTTTGCTTACCTGAGGGGGAGACTCAAATTCCTCACTGCGTCTCTTCCCTCTTGGTGACACAGGTAAGTAAATGAGTGAATCTGGTAGACTTCTCACGCTCAGACCACAGCTGCTCATTGTTATGGTCTGTCCCTGGCTGCGGTGGACGCTGCGATTTTGTTCACCTGCCCATCACGGCCTCAGCTCCCCTGACCGCCTCAGCTCCCCTGACCACACAGGTGAACGCAGACCCACATGCCCGTTGGGACGGTCTCTCAGGCATCTGACATGTGAGTGGAGACGCAGAGGGGCAAAGGGGAGACCGGTGTTTCTTTCCCACGGATGTCGGGAAATCTGCATATTCACATGCACAAGAATAAAGTGGGACCCTTACGTGATGCCAGATATAAAAGTTAATTCAAAAATGGACCAAGACCTAAGCCCATAAGACTCTTAGAGAAACTAGAGCAGGCCAGCTTCATGACAGTGGACCGGCGATCGTTTCCTGGGTGGGACACCAAAAGCACAGGCAACAAAAGAAAAAATAGGTAAATCTGACGTCAAAATGTAAAATGTGGGCTCAAGGCAACCCACAGAATGGGAGCAAACGTTTGCAAGTCATATCTCTGACAAGGAATTAAATCTAGACTCTATAAAGAACTCCTACAGCTCAAAAACCAAGACTAAAACAATGGACAAATGACTTGATTGGACATTTCTCCAAGGAAGACATACAAGTGGCCAGTGAGCGCATGAAAAGAAGCCCGTCCTAATCTTTAGGAAAATGTACATCAGACCACATTCTCCTTACAAGCAAGTCATCGTCTGGCCTAAGCTACCAGGGTAGGTTTCTTCTGGTCAGAGGACAGTAACTGAGCGCCGGCATCCGGCCCGGAGCCAGGGCAGCCATCGGCGAGAGGCGGCGCCCTATGCACCCTGTGGCGCGGACGGCTGCCACTGCGGAGATGTTACGCACCGGTTTCCACCTGTGCCTGACGTGTCATCCAGGGTCACCTTGGACCTCAGGCTGCTCACACTGACGTTTTCTCATGTTTTTGTGTTGGTTTCTCTCGAGTGTTCTTTCCCGCCCTCCACCTCCCTAGGTGACTTGCACCACAGCCCGCGTACCAGAAAAGCTACCAACCTGAACTGCCTAATTCTCGGACGTGACATTGGGGGGTGGTGGGGGGGGACAGACTTTGCCATTCCAACAGAATCTCTGGGATTCTGATTGTTTTTGCTGGTTATTTTAAAACAAAAACAAAAACAAATGATTCCAGAAGAACCTTTAACCTCCCCGCTAGCTGCCTAAAAGGAATTTGGTTAGAGGAAGGGAGCTGTCACCATAGCTACCTACAGTTTAAGATGAACAAGGCATGATGGACAGGAGGGACCGAGCAAGGCCCGTTGGACCAAAGTCCTCTCTGTGTCCCGGCGGTAAAGACGGCCCAGCAAACATTTATGTACCAATCGTGCTTCCCTATGGCCAGGCATTGCCTTCCCGCCTCTGACGTCCCAAACCACTTCTCTTCTGCTCAAGTTGGCACGCGGGCCCCGCCTTCCCCATCGGTCCTGGGGCCCCCTTTCTATGGAACCCCATGTGCAGATGCCTGTTGCATTGGGTCGTTTTCTCCTGGTGGCCTGTCTTATGTTGTTTTGATTACTGGTCAATCCAGGAGAACTTCCTAGGGGAGGAGGACACTGACTTTTCCTTCCCCCCCACACAAGCCATCACCCACCCTCAGAGAGATGGTGGCCCAGCGAGGGGCGTGATTTGTCCAAAGCCACACCGTGACTAAGACGGGGGCACACGAGTCTCTCAAGGCCTGCCTGACTCCGAGCCACCTCTCTGTGTGCTGGGGGGAGGGGGAGGTGCTCTGCATCTGGGAGATCATTGCTGCACCAGCCACAGGGCTGGCTCTCCACACCTCCACTCAGGTGGGGCTGGGACCCACCAGAACAGGTTTCTTTAACGTCTTAAAGGCATGACAAACACCTTCACAAACCGAAGCAAGGCAGCCTGCATATCATCGATGCCATCTTTTACCAGCCAG
Source organism: Myotis brandtii (assembly GCF_000412655.1). Classification (NCBI taxonomy): domain Eukaryota; kingdom Metazoa; phylum Chordata; class Mammalia; order Chiroptera; family Vespertilionidae; genus Myotis; species Myotis brandtii. Next base: position 2,558,628 of record NW_005370271.1, read on the forward strand.
ATTGAGCAGGTTAATTAGGTCCAGGAGACGCAGTGGCAGGGGTCACTGAAGTCCACTCGAGGTAAATGACCGTAAAGCACAGCCCAGGCCAGCGAGGGGCTTCGGAGGGAAGCCAGAAGAGAAACGCTGTATTTGCTGCAACACAGCCACGGTCATGTTCGTGCCCGTGGGTGCTGAAATGAAACACGCCAAAACCATGGCAGCTACTGAGGCAAAGAGTGGGAACGAAACGAACGTTTGTTTTACTGCCATCTAGGGGCCGACTCTGGTGTGGGTGCTGAAATGAAACACGCCAAAACAATGACAGCTACTGAGGCAGAGTGTGAACGAAAGGAACGTTTGTTTTACTGCCATCTAGGGGCCGACTCTGGCAGAAGCTTTCTGCGCCTCATTTTAACGAAGAAGAAACTGAAGCTTGGCCAAGAGGCCAGATGAAAGTCGGGGTGTTCTCGGCTGAGAGAAGGGGACAATGGGACTTGAAAGGCCACAAGAAATGTTCACAGCCCACAGCCCACAGCCCACAGCCCATCAGACAGGGTCTCAAGAAGCTTTCTGCACCTAATTTTAATGAAGAAGAAACTGAAGCTCGGCCAAGAGGCCGGATGAAATGGGGGGTCGGGTGTTCTCGGCTGAGAGAAGGGGACAGTGGGACTTGAAAGGCCACAAGAAACGTCCACAGCCCACAGCCCACAGCCCATCAGACAGGGTCTCCTCTGGGGACCAGGCATTCCTTTAACGGGAGCTTTAACCTGAGGACTGTGAGACAGGTGTTAGACACGGGCTGACGAAGCTCCTTCCCTGCCTTGGCTCAGGTCTCTGCTCCACTGTCCCCTCCCCCGAGAAGCCCTCCTGGAGCATCCTTCTCAACACCGCCGGCCCCATGCTTACCCGCTCCGTGCGCTCTCCCAGCTCTCCTCACTCCCCCAAACCCTGTTCACGGGCTTAGTGCCGTCTGCCCTGGGAATGGAAGCTCCAGGCGGGGCCTGGGTCACTCCCCGAGCCCGTCTGAGCCGGCACAGGCAGCGGCTGGGTCAATGGATGGCGGTGGAATGAACGGATGGGAGCCGAGCAGGGAGCAGGTATCGCATGCTTCGCAGAAGAGTTCAAGGAACGGAACAGCGAGGGCTTAGCCAGAGCAAGAAGCAATGGGAAGTGTGACTTCTCCCTTCTGTCTGCCCATGGTGCTCAGTTCCTTAAACCCACAGCGTGGGGCTCGGCGTTCTCAGAAGCAGGACACTGTTTAGCCCCCGGGACGGTTTCAGACAGAGCCGGCTCCCACGGGCACTGGGCAGCTTTATTTTCACACCCAGGGCCGGTTCAGGGTGCACACATGCGCTGTGTGTGGGACACCGGGTTTCCACTCCCCAGCAAGCATGCTTTAAGGGTCTGCATTTCTGAGGCACGAGAGTCGAAAGCCTGTCCCACCTGCTGCCACAGCCCAGCCCCACAGGTGGGCAGGGGGCAGGTCCGCTCTGCGCAGAGACGGGGCCCTGTCCCTGAAACCGGACCCTCAGAGATTTTCTCGTGAGAAGTGTCTTTCAGGAGGTAACACAGGCCTCCTCACGGCGCTCGGGAGGCCACCGGCCCCAGCCCATCAGCCTGGTCCGGAGGCTGAGCAGGCCCAGGCAGCAGCGCTGTGACCTAAACTGATGGCGGAAGCACAGCGGAAGCCAGGCTCACGGAGCTGGGGTGGCGGAGGGGCTGCGTTCACCAGCCGAGCCGTTGGGAAGCTGGGGCCCCTGGGTAAGGAGGAGCCGGCGGGGACCGAGGCAGACTCATCCGGGACGATGACAAACCACCAGCCTCTCTCTCTGTTCTCCGTCCGCCTCCCACATTCCAAACCTCAGCCGGCTCAGTCTGAGCCCCCGATCAGACCCCAGCACGGGGACTGACACACAGGCCTACGCCCCGCTCACCGCCCCTCTTACCACCCACCCGCCTTTGTGTGGGAGACTAAGTGAGCGTTGTCCGTCTCGGCCTTGGCTGGCCTGGTAAACAGACGGCCTTTTCCTCTTCGCAGTCCTGCTGCCTCCGGCCTGTGGCTTCTCGGTCAGAGGCAGGCTTTGGACTCGCCGCCTCTGCTCAGTGTGACCATGACCCCCCCTGCCCCTGCCCCTGCCCCTGCCTCGGGAACTGCCCGTGGTTGTGAGGGGAACAGACCTTGCCACCCCAAAACACGCCTTTTTGGAGGATGCTGATTATGGTAAGCCTGTTACTTCTAAGAAACAAAAGCCTCGGGGGAAAAACATAACCTTTAAACTCCCCGGAACTGCCTAACAGAATCCGGGCAAGACTATATTTTAGTATGAACTCCGAGAGACGGCCAGGGCGGAACCCGCAAGGCCCATGGCACTCTGTCCCCTTGTGACCGGCCTGACTTCCTCCTCCCGAGTCCAAAATGACCCCAGGCCTCCAGTGGCCTTCCTGTTTTCGAAGGTTTCGTGCCTGTGTGAATTCCCCATTCACACATAATAAAACCGGGCCTTCTCCTGTCCATCTGCTGTCTGTCACCGCCGTCTCCAACCAGCCGGGAGAACTTAACTGATGTTTCTTCCCCTATAGGGGTCCGTTTGTCACTCTGCTTTGCTGGCCTCTGGATTTGCGCCTGGCTCTTGAAAGAAAATGTATTGCCCTAGCCCAGTGGTCGGCAAACTGCGGCCCCTTGAGTGTGGCTCTTGCACAAAATACCACGTGCGGGAGTGCACATACAGTACGATTGAAACTTCGTGGCCACACTCAAGGGGCCAAAGAGCTGCATGTGGCTCGCGAGCCATGGTTTGCCGACCACGGCCCTAGCCAGTTTGGCTCAGTGGACAGAGCGTCGGTCCCGGGTTAGATTCCTGTCAAAGGCATATACCTTGGTTGCAGGCCCTGGCCCGGGCCTTGGTGGGGTCTCGTGCAAGAGGCAACCAATCAATGTGTTTCTCTCACATCCATGTTTCTCTCTGTCTTTCCCTCTCTCTTCCACTCTCTCTAAAAATCAATGGAAAAATATCCTCGGATGAGGATAAACAACACACAAAAAAATGTATTAAAAATCTAGGTGGGAGAATGCTGGGAAACGTGGGGTGAGTACCTGATAAGTAGCTTTGCTAAAATAACCTAGAACGTAAAGTTTTCATTGCAATGTTACTTTTGAAGAAAACCATTGATTCTTACAGAATTCCTGTTCCCTTTGTGGTGTACTCAGCAAGCTCTTGCTTCACCTCACTGACTTTTACGATGCTCAGAAATGCCCCCATCTTTGCTGACTTGCGCTGTATTTTTGCCATGCCCTGCACGGCTCAAAGTCCATTTCAGAATACAAGGGTTATGCAACCTGTGTCCGTGCAAGCTTAGCAAGAATTCCCCAGCACTCGACTTCCTTGCTAACTAAGCTGGAAAACACCATTTCAGCTGCCGTGGAAGCAATTTCTGAAAGTCGTTTATTTAAAACAATGGCAGGAGCACATGCAAACACTTGCTCTTTATTCTAAAAACCCCGGCTCATGAGTTCTTCCTTCGTCTGTCTCCCTTTCCCACTTGTTCAAATGTAGTTGCATTCAGCAAACATTCCGCCACCTCTGTCACCACCACCCCCCTTCCCAGTGAGTCAGGGATATAAATCCAATTCCAATGTGCTTATGACTTTGTTAAGTGTGTGTGGTTGGATTTATTAGCTCCCATCACGGGAAGCCCAGGAGGCAAATCTAGCTTCGGGATTGGCTGAGCCCAAATGACGTCATCTGAATTATATGCCTCTTGCATCTCTCTGCTTAGTTTCACTTCTAGGGACTGGAGACCGGCAGCCTCTGGCCCACATTCTCCGGGTTCAGCCGCCCTCCGGACTGGAGACCAGCGGAGAGAGCAGCCTGACAGCCTCTGGCCCACATTCTCCGGGTTCAGCCGCCCTCGACTGGGGAGGTGGGGAGAAGGGGGCTGAGGACTGCTCCTTCCCAGAGTCTACATACAAATTCGGGGCAGGACTCTGTTTGGCCAGGCGTGGGTCACTGACCACCAGAAGATACAGTCACATGATTGATAATCTGACCAGGACCAAACGAAGGGAGAGAGGGGAGCTCCCCAAGAGAAAACAGGTGCTGAAAAAGCAAGCAAACAAATAAAAACAAACATACACACAGGACAGAATTTTGAAAAATGATGTCCCCAATTTTCCACCTGTCTGTATATTTACTCCTATTGACACTGTCAGTCGGCAGCTCCTCCCATCAAAGAGATCGAGTCCACCTCTCCCCGAAGCGGGGCTGGTTTGTGACTTGGTTTGAACAACAGGATGAAGCAGAGGTGAAGATCTCCCTCCTTCTTTCCCTCCCTCCCTCTCCCCTGCCTTTTCCCCATGAACAGGCCCAGGGTTTACTGGAGGAATAAGGCGGGGAATAGAGACAGCTCAGTTGTCTTAGCTGAGGCCCCCGACATGTGAGAGTCCTGCCAAGATCAGTAGAGCCATCGAGAGCCCACAGCTGACCATGGGCACATGAGTAACCCCGAGGGCCCAGCTCAGATGGCCAGAATCCGCCAGCCAACCCATAGACTCCGGAGCAAAATGAATGTTGATTGGTGCCTACCCCTGAGGTCTTAGGGTTGTGCTGTAGGAGTACTGTGATAACTGATACACTGTGCCTGCTATCTCTCTCTTGCATCCCCTTTCTGCAGGCAAAGCTAGTCAATCCCTCCTCTCTCATAGCAGTTAGCTATACAGCCCACATTATGCTGTTGCAGTTTTCATATTGCATTGTAACCATTGATTGTAACTACCTGTCCACATGTCTATCACCTCACCAATAAGCTCTTTGAGGGTGGAACTTTTTAAAAAAAAATCTTTTTGAGCCCAACGTTTGGCATAGAGTGTGATAAAGAACAGGAACTGGCTAAACAGTCACAGGAGTTCTGAGGATGCGGAGTGTCACCAAAAAAAATATCTGAAACCATGCTGAGTGCCCGGATTATCAGCCAGGTTGGATATCTTGTGTAACGGGGCCATTGGGTCTTCTTTCTCTGTGAGTTGCATGTATTCATGTTTTTATATGTCTTTCTATTGGGTTGTTTCTCTTTCTTCTTACTATTTTGTGAATGCTTCTCTATTTCTGGAGATCTATTCTTTGCCAGATCTATGGGTTGAAAATATTTCCTCCTTGTCTGTGAACTCTTTCGCTTCTATTATGGTGTCATGATGAGTGTGAATTTTTTAGTTTAATGAGGCTTTTCAATCTTTCCTTTATATATTGTACTTTTTGTGTTTAAATTAAGAATGCCTCCTTATCTTGGGGTCATAAGATACCCTCTTAAACGTCTGCTAAAAACTTATGAGATTTGTTCTACATGTTTGGGCCTTTAATCAGTCTGGAGTTGCATGCATACACAGGGACACATTCCCACAGATGGCAGAAGGTGGAGATGCTCCGGTATCATTTAACGAGGGAGTAACCTTCGCCCGCCTGGAATGCCGCGCCAGCAGGTTTCTGTAAGGCAGGTCCGTGCCTGGCGGCTCCGGTGCACCCAGCGAGAGGCTGGTCCCTGCACAAACACACCACCTCTCTATTCATGGGGTGAGTCACTCTGCGCTTTTTCTGCAAAATTGTTTGGGCTATTGCTGGCTCTTTATTTTTCCATATACATTTTCCCAGCCACTTTGTCAAGTTATACATACTAGAAGATGTCAGAATTTTGCTTGGAGTTGCACTGCATGTACAGGTTAATTTGGGGGAAATTTACGACTTTGAAAATGAAATCTGACTATCCATGACCATGATGTAATTCACCATTTATTAGATTTCATCTGCCTCCGAAATAGACCAGAACCCAGTAATTCCTGCCACCTCCCATTACCCACCTGGTCCAAGCCACCAAGGTCTCTCCCCTGGTCACCACGGTCCCTACGGCCTCTGCCTGCCTCCACCACCCCCGCCTGTTTCCACACGGCAACTAGAGGGAATCTTTCTAAGACAGAAAGCAGGTCGTGGCACGGGTCCCACCTAAAATCGCCTTGGAGCACCAGTGATGCCACACGCCACATCTGGGGAAACGCTGGTTTAAATGAATAAATGAGTGGGTGAGGGACAATATGGATGCTGACCCTACGCAAGACCCTGGGAATGGAGACATTTAAGTGGGGGGTGGTCCCTTGGGAAACCAAAATAAGAAACGTGGCATTAGCCTGAGCGGAGCCCCACCCCACCGTAAGGATGAACTTGGGAGATGGTGACGGAGACAGCGAGCCCCAAAGGAGCCAGAAGCCAGAAGCTAAAACGCGGGCACCAGCATGGTGT
>NW_005370271.1:2565201-2572620 GCF_000412655.1 Myotis brandtii
CCGGCTCAGGGACACAAGACCCCTAACCCTGCGGGACTGCCTGGCCATCTGCCTTGCGCCGGCGGCTCCTGCCATCTGCTGCTGACAGCCCCCCACGCCAGCAGCCTAGTTCCCTGGGCTCCCCAGATGGGAGGGGGGTCCTCCGAGCGCGCGCACGCCCCCTGCCACGCTGTCCCTGCGGCAGCGACAACTCGCGGTGGGGAGGCCATCCAAGATGGCTGCTGTGGGACCGGCCACGCGCACGGTCGCTAGGTAACCAGGTGGCACCGACCCCTGCGCCCCTCATGCTCCCTTGCTCCTCGTTCTTGGCTTCTCCAGGAGCAGAGCAGGGCTCTGGGGTCAGAGGTGACCACCGGCTGCAGAGCGGGGCGCTGGGGTCAGAGGCGACCACGGGCCCCTGCCCTGGAACTCACAGTCCAGCTGGGAAGAAATGGTCAATAGTCTGGTGCCGGCCTTGCATGTCTGTGCTCTTCTGGTCTGTCCCTTCTGCACAGGCCTCTGACCCATCAGGACGGCAATAACCCCATTATCGCTACGTGTGCAGAGGATGGAGGTCCCTTCGCTTCCCATTCTTAAAGCTCTGTAGGTACCTGGGTTGCCTTCCTGATCAGATGAGAAAGCTGGGGCTCAGAGAGGCTGAGTGATCTGGCCAAGGTCACGCAGCTGGCCATGAGCAGAGCAAGCCTCTGAGTGTCAGTTACATGTTGCTTCCCTCGCCGCCGCCGAGTTGTCTGAAATCTCCTCCCTCGAGCCCACAGCCTTTGTTAGCTGTGCCCCTGTGTGTTTCCTGGAATAGCATTTGTCAGCCATTGCAATGAACTGCTCACTTGCTTGCTTTATTCTCTCCTTGTGATCCGGGCCTGGGTTTGCCTTGCTCACCTCTCCATCCTCTGACCCAGCAGTGCTCTGCATCACAGGCACCTCCATGAGTATTTGTCAGGCATCTGGATGAGATCCCCATACAGTGACTTCACGCCATGGGCCCCTGCCGTCTGGACCCAGGGCATCTTGTGGGTCATTTTCTCAGAAGTCCCGCCTTCTCTCTGCGGCCTCAGCTACAGACTTTGACTTGGGTGCCCCTAGATTTCCTCCTCCTGTGTCCATCCCGTTCACCGAGCTTCTTCCGTGTCCCAGGCACCGGAATGGGTGAAAGGAGGTGTGCAGGCAAAGGAGGGGGCTCTGCAGCCTTTACGGTGCTGCACTCAGACTTGGGATGTAAGATTAATAAGATGAGAGGGGATCCTGGGAGGGTGGGTGGAGGTCCACCAAGAAGTGCGGGGACCTCAAGCAGGTCCTCTCTCCGCTCAGGCCTGCAGGCGTCTGGCTTGCAAAAATGATGGTGTTTGGAGAGAAGGAGCCGGCAGCTCCCACCCAGCCCTAAGATGTAATCGCTCTAAGGGTGCACTCAGGGGCTGGGCGGGCGCAGGCTTTGGGGCCCACCGGGCTTCAGGAAGGGACGGCGCCTGTGGTTCCAGTGAGGAACCTGCAGAGCAGGGGGGCTGTAATCCAGCAGCGGGAGAATGTTTAGGATGCTCTTCACATTCTGGGAGTTTCCTGCTCCCAGGGAGACGGGAATAGGAAGGTGCCCACAGGCAGGGAGCATCCTTTCCGCATCCTCGCTTTCTTCCAGGAAGCGGAGAGGACCACCCGAGCAGAGAGACCTCAGACGCCCCTCATGCTCCCTTGCTCCTCGTTCTTGGCTTCACCAGGAGCAGAGCAGGGCTCTGGGGTCAGAGGTGACCACGGGCCCCTGCCCTGGAACTCACAGTCCAGCTGGGAAGAAATGGGCAATAGTCTGGTGCCGGCCTTGCATGTCTGTGCTCTTCTGGTCTGTCCCTTCTGCACAGGCCTCTGACCCATCAGGACGGCAATAACCCCATTATCGCTACGTGTGCAGAGGATGGAGGTCCCTTCGCTTCCCATTCTTAAAGCTCTGTAGGTACCTGGGTTGCCTTCCTGATCAGATGAGAAAGCTGGGGCTCAGAGAGGCTGAGTGATCTGGCCAAGGTCACGCAGCTGGCCATGAGCAGAGCAAGCCTCTGAGTGTCAGTTACATGTTGCTTCCCTCGCCGCCGCCGAGTTGTCTGAAATCTCCTCCCTCGAGCCCACAGCCTTTGTTAGCTGTGCCCCTGTGTGTTTCCTGGAATAGCATTTGTCAGCCATTGCAATGAACTGCTCACTTGCTTGCTTTATTCTCTCCTTGTGATCCGGGCCTGGGTTTGCCTTGCTCACCTCTCCATCCTCTGACCCAGCAGTGCTCTGCATCACAGGCACCTCCATGAGTATTTGTCAGGCATCTGGATGAGATCCCCATACAGTGACTTCACGCCATGGGCCCCTGCCGTCTGGACCCAGGGCATCTTGTGGGTCATTTTCTCAGAAGTCCCGCCTTCTCTCTGCGGCCTCAGCTACAGACTTTGACTTGGGTGCCCCTAGATTTCCTCCTCCTGTGTCCATCCCGTTCACCGAGCTTCTTCCGTGTCCCAGGCACCGGAATGGGTGAAAGGAGGTGTGCAGGCAAAGGAGGGGGCTCTGCAGCCTTTACGGTGCTGCACTCAGACTTGGGATGTAAGATTAATAAGATGAGAGGGGATCCTGGGAGGGTGGGTGGAGGTCCACCAAGAAGTGCGGGGACCTCAAGCAGGTCCTCTCTCCGCTCAGGCCTGCAGGCGTCTGGCTTGCAAAAATGATGGTGTTTGGAGAGAAGGAGCCGGCAGCTCCCACCCAGCCCTAAGATGTAATCGCTCTAAGGGTGCACTCAGGGGCTGGGCGGGCGCAGGCTTTGGGGCCCACCGGGCTTCAGGAAGGGACGGCGCCTGTGGTTCCAGTGAGGAACCTGCAGAGCAGGGGGGCTGTAATCCAGCAGCGGGAGAATGTTTAGGATGCTCTTCACATTCTGGGAGTTTCCTGCTCCCAGGGAGACGGGAATAGGAAGGTGCCCACAGGCAGGGAGCATCCTTTCCGCATCCTCGCTTTCTTCCAGGAAGCGGAGAGGACCACCCGAGCAGAGAGACCTCAGAGCGGGTGCAACTGCTCTGCTCTCGGGCGCCACGGAGTGCATGTGGCTTCCGCATCCTCCCACTCGGGCAGTATTAGATGCACTTAGTTGGAGTATAATCACGGGTAGAACCTTTCACCTGAGGTTAAAGGTGAAAAAAATCAGCAGCAGTGAGTCATTAAAGAAAAATACTGCCCGGCCAGCGTGGCTCAGGGGTTGAGCATCAACCTATGAACCAGGAGGTTGAGGTTCAATTCCCGGGCAGGGCACATGCCCAGGTTGTGGGCTCAATCCCCAGTGGGGGGCGTGCAGGAGGCAGCTGATCAATGATTCTCTCTCATCATTGATGTTTCTATCTCTCCCTCTCCCTTCCTCTCTGAAATCAAGAAAAAAAAATTTTTTTAAACTATGCAAGTTAGCCTAGAAAGTGAAAAATTAAATTAGAATACGTAACAAATCTACACCTAATCATAAGAAGTTCAAAGTTATTCCGTTTCTGGTTAACTACTATTAATTTGTGAAATCTTTTCATAGACAGATTACATAACCTGTGAGTTGATTCTTTCAAGTGGATAACATATTCAAGGGAACTTGTCTGAATTGTTACAGATTGGTAGTATTTTATCATTTTTACAGGCTGACTCCACCATCTCGGTAGAAACCAATAGAATTTTTTTGGATGAATAAGAACGTCACCCAGCCTAAGATATTGATTAAGAAATCCAAACCCCAATTGACCTTGAGGGTTGGCATGTGGACAAGGATCGTGTTGTCACCTGGGTGTTTTAACGTTAACAGAAGGGAGGGGGTGGAGGCGGGGACGGGGGAGACAGGCAGAAGGCGGTACCCCCATGCCCTCCTGATTGGAGACACGACCCACCTCCCACACAGCCCTCTGCCTGGACGGGAGGAGAGGGTGTGGCAGACAGCCCTGCGAGTGCAATGCCCTTTGAGGGAGTGATTCCTCACCCAGGTTCAGCCTTCCGGCCCATCACTGGGCCTCCTGCCTGGCCACGCCCATAAGGAAGGAATGTGTGGACGACCAGCTCAAAGCCAAACCGCTAGCTCTGCTGTTCAGCTCCTGAGTGCGCGGCTGCCTGGGCAGACACCTCGTCTTGGGCCCCAAGGGTCAGGGGCGTGGAGCCGAGTCAGAGCCAACAGCACTGCCAGGCTGGCCATCTGGGCTGTGGACTTGGCTTCTCTGCGGAACTGCTGTTCCTTAAAGGGCTGGAGCAGGACCCAGCAGTCTAAGAACGCAGGGCAAGCCCAGTGCCTGGCGCAGGAGGGCGCGCAGTCCTGTTCCCCCCTGGCTGGCCCCATCCGGAGACCAGGGCAGCAGACTCCTTCTGAGCTCTTTCAAACCGCAGTTGTTTTAACCAGTTTCCAGGTTAATGCCTTCGTTGTCATTGTTAATCTTTAGCCAGGGTTAAAGGTCCTTGTTACCAAGTCCCTGATAAAGCACATTCCCTGCCAACTTATTTTCGGTGAAATTATGGAAAATTCTTTTTTCCAACAGTGAAACAGGTGCCTGGCAGGGAGCTAAAAGCTTGAAAGGAAGTTTCTCTTGAGGAAAAATTATTGTCCTTGCACATTTCTGGTCATCGTTTTGGCTCAGGCAGCAAAGCTCCATTCCATTCCTCCCCCACCCCCATCCCCGCCACGGCCACGGCATTTACGGGCTGGACTTCAGCCACTGGGACAGCAGCCTCCTGGCCTGGCCCTGGCTCGGTAGGGATGACCCTCCCTCTGCCTGCAGTTCACAGTTGATCCGGGGCCATAAAGCCTCTTGCACACTTCAGCTTGCCACTCCCACCAGCTGTGTGAGCGAACTCTGATCCCCATCCTGCAGATGGGAAAACTGACTCAGCGATGTGAAGTCTCTCTCGGTGACATGCCTAGACAGGAAGGGGCAGAATCAGGACAACATCCACACTGCTGTGGTCGAAGTCCAGTTCTGATCCCATGGGTGGTCAGGGAAGGCACCCAGGGCTGAGGGCCACAGGGCGGGGAGCCCTCAACGGGGCCCAGCAGCCAGCGGGAGTGGCCATAGAGTCACCAGAATGTATATATTGCCCCACAGAGGGTAAGAATCTCCCCGTAACGGGTAGGGCATGTAGTCATTACTTATCATTTTTATATTCTTTCAAACATAGTGTTTCCCAAATGTAACTAACCATTGGGTACCCCTGGTATACTTCTTCAAAGCCAGGTTCCCGGGCCCACCCAGCTCTGTTGAGCCGGGATTTCCGGGGAGATCTCTTTTGGTCACAGCCACCTCTCCAGGGAGCAGGGATTCTGGGGCCAACGGCTGAGGGTCACACTTGGGCACCGACGCTTACTTGAGCAAGTTAGCTAACCGCCCTGGTAGCCGAACTGTTATGAGGGTTAGAGGAGATAATATCAGGCAAGCTCTTAGAAAACGTGGTTCTTAGATGCTAGTGAATATTATTAGGCAGCGTCCTAACTCTGCTGATAAAGGCTCAGAAACCTGGAGTGTGGGCTGACCCCTGCCAGGTCGCAGAGGCCGGCTCGCAGAGTGGGTGGGGCTGCAATCCAAACTCAGGCCTGCTGCCCCCAGGGCACACCCTCCCCTCACCACCCACCCTCGGTTCCAAGTTACAGGACAGACAGGGAGGTGCCCCTTGGAGCCAGGAACTCAAGTTCAGCTAACCAGCTGGTTCAGGAAACTTAGAAACTGAACAGGTCACGGATGACTAACTGGAGCTGCCCGAGGGCTGCTGTGTCGTGGGGGGCGGTCCCTGCCCTTGCACGGCTGTGATGACTGTCACATCTAACCTGTAAGGAAGGCACGGTGCTTCCCAGGATGGTTCGTGAAGACTGGGATATAACTTTAAAAGTGACTTGCTTGACTTAGAGGCCACTGTAGGTTAACTGCCCTCATCACACTCTTGTGTCTTAGGGGACAGGGAGGCCCCAGGAGAGAGGAGACGGACTGACAGAATGGCCAGTGGGTGGGCAGCCAGAGCAACACATTGATCCATTAAGTCCCCATCCTTTATGGGTGCTGTCCCTGCTGCCCAAAACAGTTACAACAACATCAGAGACCACGGATCCCAGGTCCCCGTCACAGGTGGAATAAGGACGAGAAAGTCTGCAAATGGCGACAGTTACCAAACTGACACAGACTGAAGGGCTAATGCTCCTGGGAGAATGGGCCCCTCATCTTGCTCCACGAGGGCTGCCGCGAACCGTCAACTTGTAAAAAAAGCCCGCCGATGCACCGTGAGAGGAGGGACGCCTGTATTTCCGCATCAAGGAGCCCTCCTCCCACCAGCCACTGCCCTCTAAGTCTCTGTTCAGGAGCCTCACAGCCGCTCCCGCTCCTCGCACCCGCTTCCATCACTCCTTCAGCTGTGAACACTGACCCTGCTGGAAATCAGAAAGCTGCCCGCGTGATGTGTACAGCACAACACTTTTCTGTTGACTCCTGCAGGTCCTCACCCACTGGTGACCGGTCAGTGGGCTCCTCTCCTCGGGGCTGGGGGCGGGGGGGGGGGGGGGGCTTCACTCAGCCCACCTGTGCTGTGCGGGGCCGCCATCCTGCCTCTTTCACGGCTGCTCTGAATTTCCGAAGCTGATTCCTATCCCTGCAGAGCCTCCGGGAAATGTGGCAGAAAGATGCCCCCCTCCACCCCACTGATAAAGCGAGCGACCTCATCCTGGAACACATTCTTCGGTGCCCTGTGCAGCCCATCCCGTGAGGTGTGGCACTGTCCCTGACCCTGGCCACGCCTGCTGTCCCCAGCATCCCACGAGGCTGGGTAACAGAATGACTCCCCGGTGGACCCCGGGAAGTTCCTCGTTGAGAAGCGCCTGTTGTAAAACTGGGAAGGAAGCCACAGGCCCCAGAATGGAATCACTTGGGCTAAGCCCACGACACCAAACCAGAACTTCATACCTGACCTAGTTGCCGTCTGGACCCTCCCCAGGGATGGAATCCTAACTGGTTGGTCTGGAATTTCCTGGTCAGCACCTATGAGGTCACGAGGTCATCTGCCCAGTCGCTCCCTTTCCAGCCCCCAGGGAAGAAGAGTTCATCCTTCCTTTCCGATCCCCTCCCCCTGCTGCCCATAAGGCCTCCCACTTTGGACAGCTCCCCAGGGCTCCTCTGCTTGCTAGAGGCTGCTGCCCTGTTCCCCAACCATTCAATAGCCACCTAGGTCTTCATCTACTCAGGTCAGTTGTCATTTAACAACCGTCACCGTTCACTGTCATCACCGTTCACTGTCGTGAAATACTGTCAGGACCATGAGGTGCTTCAGGACACCTCTCTCATTTCAAACTTTCTGGGGGAGGGGGAGCAGCAGGTTGCCCGCCCTCGAGGCCTGGGATGCTGGGCTCCTTCTGGGTAAACAGCCTGCAGGGAAACTACATCCCCACCCCCACCCCCACTGCCCCGC
>NW_005370271.1:2572632-2589081 GCF_000412655.1 Myotis brandtii
CGCCCCGGAGACTTCCCTCCTTCCCACCAGGACGACTGGGTCCCTCCCCTCCGACTGACTCAGTCCCTCCGACTGTAGAAACAACAAAGGCAGCTCAGAACGCAGCAGTATTTGATGCTGACTGCTTCTCCCAGAAGAAGGCTTTCAAACATGAGGCCGTGCTACTATTGGTTTTATTTTTAACTTTTTCTATTTCCAGTTTCTCTAGAGTATTTCTGGGTTCCCCAAAATAAGGCATGGCGAAATACCACGGACTTATAAAAAGGCACATGTGGAAGTCATGGAAATTGGGTTGAGATTCGTGGACAAAGTTAGCTTTGGGTTTAGGTTATCTCTCTGCTACTAACAGCAGGATATTTGGGGAAGTAGGAACACACCCGCATCGTTACTTGATACGTTTCTGAAGTGTCTGGACCTGGTCAGGCTTCACTGGACTTGTCTCTCTGTCCCTCCCAGTCCGCGACCATGTCTGGAGAACTCCCACCAAACATCAACATCCAAGAGCCTCGATGGGACCAAAGCACTTTTGTGGGACGAGCCAGTCATTTCTTCACTGTGACGGACCCCAGGAACCTCCTGCTAACCAACCAACAGCTGGAGGACGCCCGGAAAACCGTGCACGATTACAGGTAACATCGTGAGTGCGCTTCGGGCGGAATATGTTAATAGTCATCATGTTAGCCTGTTACCTTTAAACCTTCACTTAGCAACTTTACGTGTGTGTGTGTGTGTGTGTGTGTGTGTGTGTGTGTGTGTGGGTATTTTTTTTATTAAAAAAAAAATAGAACTAGGAAGACATGTTTTATTCCCCATTGCTGACCCTTAACACACATGTCCAGGAGTCGTAGTGCCCCAAAATAAGAGCCGTCCCTCCAACTCCCAGGTACCAATCTGTGAAGTCCCCTTTTCACAGTGCCCTGCCCTTCTCTCCAACACGCGCAATGCCTGCATCTACAGCCACCCAGGCCTCCTTCTGCCTCCAGTGGGGACAGCTTCATACAACAGGCAGATTGCCCAGAATTAGGGAGGCTGGTTGCTTCTGAGATAAAGTACAATGAACATCTGCATAACCTTCAAGTGGGCCAGGCCTTCTAGGCAGAAACTTCATTTGTTCCCACCCAACTACATAACAATGAGAACCCTCAGGACAGCAGATAACACAGGTGCTGGATTAGCCTCAGTCTACAAAGCAGGGGCGGGGAATGTCTGGCCTGGGGGCGTATAAGGCTCAGGCCCTGCCCAGGCATTAGGGGCGAGGTAATTAAATGTTTGACCAAATACAGCCAGCTAGTTTTTAAGTTGATAATTATGTATGGCCCAAGGATGATGCTATGAATACCCAAATGGTCCTTGGCAGAGAAAAGGCTCCCCGCCCTAGATAAAGTTTGCATACAGCTACCTAAGCCAGTGGTTCTCAACCTTCCTAATGCCGCGACCCTTTAATACAGTTCCTTGTTGGTTGTTTGTTGTGGTGACCCCCAATTTCACTGTTACAAATTGAACATAATTAAAGCATAGTGATTAATCACAAAAACAATATGTAATTATATATGTGTTTTCTGATGGTCTTAGGCGACCCCTGTGAAAGGGTCGTTCAACCCCCAAAGGGGTCGAGACCCACAGGTTGAGAACCGCTGACCTAATCAATACCGACGCTGACGCTGATGATAAAGGAGAGGGAAGGAGAGAAGACACTTCACGTTCTAATCTTTTACCTCGCGTTTATCTCAGCAGATGCGCTCATTTCTTTCCACACGGTCTTAGAAGCGGGGATAGATTTATTTATGAGGGTATTTACTTCCTGGTCCTTTACGAACGGAAAAATGAGAAGCTATGACAGTGTCAGTGTAGGGGCCAATAGAATACGCTATTTCACAGTCCGCTTTAAGAGGATGATGGACTAGGTCCTGAGGCTGACGGAACAGAGAACCCCAAACTGAGTCGCTTAAAACAACAGGAACACATCCCCTCCCTGTGCCAGAGATGAGGCCTCTGAAACCAAGAGGAGGGCAGGCCTGTGCCCATCTGAGGCTCCAGGGAGAGTCCTCCCTTCTCCCTCGAGCTTTCGGTGGCTCTGGGTGCCCCCTGGCTGGTGGCCACATGGTGAGACCTCCGCCTCTGGCAGCCATGGCCTTGTCTGTGCCGCTGCACGTGGCTGTCCTGTACGGGCCGCTCATCCTAACGAGTGGTGTCTGCAAGGGCCCTGTTTCCAAATGAAGTCACATCCTGGGGTTCCAGGTAGACGTGCTTTGGGGGGGAGGATTCCACCCAGGATGGATGGTACAGAGAATATCTAAAGACGCAGAGAAATGCTTACTAAATCTTACTGATAAGAAAGGTGGTTATAGAGCAGCAGGTCTAGTGTGACGCCTTTAAATAAACACGCGCATAGAGATCTTAGGGAGGATGGACAGTGTGGTCACTAACTCATCACCAGGGTGCCGAGCAGGTGAAGGCTTCCATGGTTTAATCGCTGCAATGAGTTTCTGTATTCCCTAAATTTCTAGCAATGCATATGTGTTTCTCTGGTAAAGAGAAAAAAAATAGTGAGCCTGCCTAATCTAGGTTTTCAAACTATAGATATAAAAATGAACTAATGTTCTTGATTGCGACAGCTTTTGTCCAGTTGTCTAAAAAATACTTTAGAGTTTGCAGAGTTCAAAATACATGTTTAAATATGTCATTTAAAACAAAGAATATTTCAAAGTCGACTACTTCCCTATTATATCAGGTCTGTTTTGGTTTTTCCAAATGATAGATGATGTGAGATGTGTGGGTTGAAATGTTCCTGTGAAGTGTTACTGTCCTTCGTGCTGGTGAAGTTTCACCGAGTCGGTAATGGACTTGTCGCTCCGTCCAGGAGAGAAGTGTAACCCTGAGCGCCTTCTCGCTGCCTGTCCCGAGACCGCGGGTGCGGCATTTGGAATGAGCAGCTGTGTGTTGTTTGTTGTTTCCTAGACAAGGAGTTGTCCCTCCAGGTCTCACTGAAAATGAACTGTGGAGAGCAAAGTACATCTATGACTCAGCTTTTCACCCCGACACCGGAGAGAAGATGGTTTTGATAGGACGAATGTCAGCGCAGGTTCCCATGAACATGACCATCACGGGCTGTATGATGACATTTTACAGGTGAGTTGTGGCTCGGTGACAACAGTTCCCTTCGTATTACAGCAGCTTCAAGTAGGTTTTGGTGTAAATGATGTTTTTGGAATAAATGACTCCCTGCCGGGTCCCACTCTGTACAGATGCAGCTCCAGGCCTCTGCAGTGCCTTTTCCCTCTGCTGCATGGTATTATCTCTGCTGCTCAAAGGGAGGCTGAGCTTTCCCCCTAAAGCTCAGACCCACAGGAAAATGCGGTGGAGGAAGAAAGTAAAGAGTGTCCATGCAGATTCTCTTTTCCTCCGTTCATGTCGGTGCAGGTGTGGAGATGGAGGCGGAGGTGCAGGTGGGAGGGTCAGGACCACTTAGCCTACAAATGGCTTCTTCTTCTCCCAGGAGAGAGCCTGACAGTGACTGAGCGCCCACTGTGCCAGGCTCTCCAACATGTAAGAGAAAGTATGAGTTAGCTCTGTCTTTGCCACGACCCCCTGACCTCGGTGTCACCGTCTCTAATGAGTGAGGAAACTGAGAGGGTTGATAAAGTCTGCCCAGCCACCAGGCCCTACGCCCAGCATCCTCCCGTCACTGGGGCTCGAGTTTTCTGTCCCACAAACGGTGAGGCCGCGGGCGATGGTGGCGGCGTGACGCTCGCTCTGTTTCAGGACCACGCCGGCGGTGCTGTTCTGGCAGTGGATCAACCAGTCCTTCAATGCCGTGGTCAACTACACCAACAGGAGCGGAGACGCCCCCCTCACTGTCAGGTAAGGCCCTGCTGCCCCTCCCCATGTCCACCCGATGGGGCGGTGATGCTCTCCTGATTAAAAAGTCTGTTATGGAAGGTATTCTCATCAGTAGCCCTTTCCCTCCCGTTCTATCAAGATATTTGTTCATCTGGCCTGATTCTCAGACGTTACTTGTGCCATTGGCGGCGCTGTAGGAAGACAGGTCCCCCTCACCCTCAGGCTCTGCTCCCCCAGAACACACGGCAGCTTAGGCTGGCCTGGCGTGAACCACACGCTGCACCCCGTCTACCCTGTGCGCGTGGACAGACTGCCGGCGCCAAAAGCAGCGGCGTCCACGGCGTGACTGACCTCTGCAGAGGTCAGGGGGCTTTTACACCTGATGGTCTTACACATCGGTCCTCGATGGAGCCAGAAAGGAAGGGAATGGGTTTGAGTTGTGCCCCCCTGAGGAAGATTTAGACGGGCCAGAGGGATCCGCCAGGCAGAACTTTTAGCTTGGCTCCTCCCACACGCCAGTGTGTTGTCTTATCGCTCCAATTGCTTTGACAGTCTGCGTTCTTCTGTCATCGTGGGTAACCAGCAGTGACTGTCACAGCGCCTCACATCCAATCCGTGAGCTAAAACGTATTTCTACACAGGACAGAATTGCTTGGGCTTAACTGTATTTCAGACATGAGACTTTTTGAAATCTTATACACTAAGATACCATTTTAGGAAGCACAGCATTGCACGTCGGCTTCCAGCGTGCGCATTCACATTTGGAAGTTATTTTATGTTAGTTTAGTGGATGTGCCGAGACGTGTAGGCCACTGTGCATTTCCCACACCTGCCGTGTCCTGCGCGCTCACGGGCCCCTTCTCCATCGGTGTCCGAGTCTGGGGTTGTGTCAGGTCCCTGTGAGGAATCGCACTGTTTGTGGGTTACTTGCCCTTTCTCCAGGTTACTCCACCTGCAGGCGATGCTGACGCTGTTTTCTGGACTCTCCGCTCTTATGCCCTTGCACAGTCCCCCATCATTTCCTTAAACAAAGGACCAGTTTCCCAATGGTCACCCGTTGTTGTGCTGTTCTCTTTCTTCTCAGTGAGCTGGGAACGGCTTACGTGTCTGCAACAACTGGCGCCGTGGCGACCGCTCTAGGACTCAACGCACTGACCAAGGTGCGCGGATCTTTATTCCATGGGCAAGCTTCGTAACTGCTTCTCACCGCCTGGCTCCTAGTCACTCCACTGTTTCTCAAAATAGTTCAAGTCCTAAGACTTTCTTATTATGGTCATTCTCTTGGACTGCTTATTTTTGTGTGTGTGTGTGTGTGTTTTTTAAAAATATTTTTATTGATTTCAGAGGAAGGGAGAGGGAGAGAGAGATAGAAACATCAATGATGAGAGAGAATCATTGACTGGCTGTCTCCTGCACACTCCCCACTGGGGATTGAGCCCACAACCCGGGCATGTGTCCTTGACCAGAATCAAACCCGGGACCCTTTGGTCCGCAGGCCGACGCTCTATCCACTGAATCAGACCAGCTTGGGTGCAACTGCATGTTTTAATTACAGCTTCCTTGGGAAGGGGTGTCCCCCACAGCCAAGACGCTGGTCTGTGCCTGACATAGTGCTAAGTTACGTGCTCACCCACCAGAACGGCCCACCAGCGGCTGTGCGGGCAGCGGGCCTCAGGCCACACCTCTGAAGAGGGGGTGAGCCAACACCTGACCCCAAGAGTTTGGGACTCAATGCCCCTCCACACTAAGCTGCCAAAATGTCTGAGAAGTCGCATACGCCCCGCTAGAGATATACAATAAATACCGCTAGGTAACAGGTCGAGAAAGGACTCCTGGCCTGAGTTTCTATACACAGGACTCTGCATTTTCAGCAGTTTTCAGGAAGCAATAAGCATTGCCACCCAGGAATCCAGGAAAAGTGAGATCATGCTTTCGGATTTCTCCTCTGCAGCACGTGTCACCACTCATAGGACGCTTCGTGCCCTTTGCCGCCGTAGCTGCTGCGAATTGCATCAATATCCCACTGATGCGGCAAAGGTTAGTCATGGGCATTTCTAGAAATGGCTGTGCTTACAGTACAGACAGTCCTCGGATTACGTCGTTTCGTGGTTACGTCGCCATCTCCCATTTATGTGCTTACAGTACAGACAGTCCTCGGATTACGTCGGACTCCACGTACGTCGTTTCGTGGTTATGTCGCCATCTCCCATTTATTTATAAAAAAAAAAGTTCCGTCATTTCGATGTATGTACATATGTGCTTTATGTTTTTTATTATTTATTTACCACAAGTAAAGGTCAGGAATTGTTATCTTTTAAATTTTTTTACTGTTTCACTTCATTACTGCTGTGTATGTGCTCCCTGTGAGTGACGTAGGGGCTTATGTAGGTGGGTTTCGACTTACGGCGAAAATCGCATTACGTCGCCGTAGGAACGGATCTCCGACGTAACCCAAGGACCTACTGTAGTAATAAGATTCTTATAAGAATTCACTTCGTTGAAACTTTTAAAATTATTTTAACATTTACAGCTAGAATCGTATGAGATTGGGGATTTGTGTCAAAATAATCTGGAGTTGGAAGTGAGGATGGGTCCACTGACGGACAGGCTTAGCCGCTGAGCTGCTAATTCCTGGGACAGGCTGAGTGCAGGAGCTAGAGTACCCTTTCTGCTTCCGTATCACAGAGGCTAAAAGCACACCTCACACTCAGATCTAGTTGTGCCAGGGCGGGGCAGAGCAGGTCTACACACAGAAGTTTGTTCTCTCAACAGGTCCTTCTTTTCCCCCAGAATTTCCTTTTGGAATTTAAAATAATATTAATCTATATCTTTGGAAGGTTTTTTTTTTGTTTTGTTTTTTTACAATTTAGAGAAAAAAGAACAAGAAAAAACATTTTGGAATGGATAATGAGGAACAGGGTAACGGCAGGAGCTGTAAGGGTAGCGTTGGGAACTGTCGCTTTGTCACTGACTTGTTACAAATACCCCTTAGCGCCATCTGCTGGTGACTCCTGGGTCCTCCTCGGGTCCCTCAGCGCGGCCACGTGTCAAGGTCTACCTCTCACTTGGAAAGTTGCTCTAACTTGCACATCAGCATAAAAATCACCCTTTCTCTTCAGTTAGCATAGTCACCCAGTGAGGCGTATTTTCATTAAAACTGCGACTCCTTTTTGTATTACAAAGTTACTGTGTTATTTTACTTTTGTGCCTGTTGCACGAGGATTAAACCTTTTCATAGGATGTAAAAAGAGACTTGTTTGTGCCAAAATGACTCTTGGGTGGGTGACTGGATTACGTGGGGACTTGAACTTCAGCGGTTTCATGAAGCACCTGTGAACACCTGGCATGCGTTTTGCTCTGCAGGGAACTCAAAGTCGGCATTCCTGTCACCGACGAAAACGGGACCCGCTTGGGTGAGTCGGCACAGGCTGCACAACAAGCCATCGCACAAGTGGTCGTCTCCAGGATTCTCATGGCCGCGCCTGGCATGGGTGAGTATGACTGTCACCCATCCATCCACCCACCCACCCACACACCCATCCACCCACCCACACACCCATCCACCCACCCATCCCCCATCCACTCCACAAACACAGACTGAACAAGTGTTTGTGCATCAGTGAACCAAACACATCCCTCCCCTCCTGTCGGCTCCTTCAAGGTGAGAAAACCTGAAGCTGAGGCTCAGAAGTGGGGTAACTCCCAGGGCCACCCACAGGGCGTGTGCCTGGCTCAAGGCGGAGTCTATATTCTCTGCTCCGCAAGGCTGCCCCACCCCCATCGGGGTGCATTTGTTTTATGGGTGCAGGAGGCAGACATTCCTGATGTTGGCACTGTTCATACTTAAAGTTAAATGTAAAGTTCTCCTCACGATTATAGAGCTTTCTGGCTGGAAAAGAGCGTTACATTATTTTTCAAAATTCTAGAAAACGGGAACACTGATTTTCCCCTAATCCTAAAGTATTTGAAAGAATTATTGCAGATGGCTTCACTCTGCCATGGGAAAAGGCTTAAAAGTGACATAAGCCTTTTGTCAACTTGTCGGGGGCAATGTGAGCTGAAAGTAGACGTGAGCTAGCGCGTTCAGCAGGTCTCCTTTCCTTGCAGCCATCCCCCCGTTCATCATGAACGCCCTGGAGAAGAAGGCCTTTCTGAAGGTGAGTCCTTCCGCTTCCCATCCAGCCCTCACATGCACCGACTCTTCCTACCTAAACCCCCAGCCAAGCATTCGAAGGCCAGTGGCACTCGGGCACTTATGTAGATGAAAGATGGTTCCAGGAACATTTTATGTCCAATCTCAGATATTTGACAAAGCTCCCACGAAGGAAAACTGCTGCCACGCCTCTCACTGTCAGAAACGGAAAAGGGATTTGGAGGCAGCGTCACGGAACAGTGAATTGCCCGGTTTATTTTTCTTTGGGGAGCATAACAATTCGTTAATCTATGCACTGCCCTCATTTGACTGACACACTCAAGCTGTCACCTGGACACACCAACCCCGTGTGAGGAAAGGGTCCTGGTGGGGACCAGGGACTGTGGGTTCCTCCTGGGGATGCTCCAAGGAACGAAGGGACCTAGAGAGCCACCGTGACACTCAGTCGCACGTCCCATGTCAATGCGTGAGACTGCGAGATCCAGCGCTTCCTTCCCTGGCTGTCCTTGAGGGGGGTTCTGGGATCTGTCTCGTCTTGACCGCCTCTCTCCCTTCCTCTCTAGTCCACTTCTCCCTCCCTCACGTTAACCTGTGCGATGTCCTCTTTCACCGGAGGAGTCTTCGGGGACCAGGGTACGCCTCGCACATGAGCTCTGGGGTCACCATCTCTAACCACTAGTGTTGCCTCTTAACTCCGTTGGCTGATGTCATGACAACCAGTTCACAACTTGGTCGCAGCTATTTCTGTGGCCTTAGTTACGGGACCATCTACTCATCGCTCTTTATAGTGTGCATTTTGATACCACTTTTGAAAACTAAAAATCTAACAGTACTTATTCTCCAAAAGACTGACCAACTCACTCGTTTCCATTTTTAAAAAGCGACAGGCAAAATGTCTGACGCCAGCCATAGCGTTAACCATACTGACAGAGAGAAGGCCAAGAGAGGGGAGACGCGGGGATGAGGGGGTGCTTGCGGGGCTTCTGCTCCGTCCCAGGCCCTGGCCTGTGTGGTTGATGAACGTTACCATGTGCTTTAGGAGGCGGGCAAGGACCCGAAGCTCGGTGGGTCGGGCTCTGCCTGCTTGCCCGCTGATGGAGCCAGCTGTTAGGGCAGCCCTGTGGGAGGAGCTGCCTGCCTCCCAGCCAGGAAGTGGATGGTAATAAACAACAGCGACCTGGACCCACCAAGCACCATTCAGATCACATGTGCAAGGGGAGAACAAGAAGCCGTGGTCTCCACACATGCGTCTACTGACAGGTCGGGGGCGAGGGGGCCTCGGGAAGTCAGGACTAGCACGCGTGTTGCAGTGTTTCCCCCGTTACACGAATCACAGTCCACCTGGACCTGTAACGGGGGCTCCTTCCAGTTCGTCGGCAGAAGAAATGGTCCCTAAGAGCCTGTATGGAAAGTCTTCAAAATAATGTCTTTCTCGTCACAGAGGTTCCCGTGGATGAGTGCGCCCATTCAGGTTGGACTGGTTGGCTTCTGGTGAGTAGAATCCCTTCGAGATCATTCATTTCTCTTTAAAGACACGCGTGCAGCACATGGAAAGGGAGGAGAGGGAGGTGATGTGGGACCCAGTTTAGAAAATGAGGACATCCCAGAACACCTGGGACTTATGGTCCCGACAATGAGCCGGAAGTAAACTGTCTTTAGGGAAGCTTACAACATTTGGGACTGTTGGCATGATTCTTTCTTAAATTCCTGTTATCTCTGATTTTTTAAAAATTATTTGGGCAATCATTGGTGTAATAACATGATACAAACGGAACATGGTTTTTGAGGCTCAAAAGAGAGGAAGGGGACTGTTGGAAAAGTAAACTAGACAAAGAACCTGAGAAGTCGACTATTTCCCAGTGCGCTGATTTGCCTTTTTTTTTTTTTTTTAAAGTTTGGTATTTGCTACGCCTCTGTGCTGTGCCCTCTTTCCTCAGAAAAGGTATGTGTTTGTTATTCTTTGGGACGATCATGCGTTTTCATCCGACAAACCAGACCCACCCTGAGTTACAAGTGTTACTTCACGTCACAGGGGCTATTGTTCCGTTTCACTGGTAGGAAAGTTGAGGCTCACACAGATGAAGGAAGCCAAGGTCTCTAAAAGGAACAGCTGGAGGCAGGAATCAGACGCACATCTGCTTAATTTCTAAACTCTCTCTACCTGCTCCCGCGCCACCTGAAAATGCTCCTTCTTTTGTAAGAGGTGAACTCCGGTGCAGATTGGCTTTTATGAAAATGTAAATGTGGCTCGTGCCATCCCGTCCATGGGCACGTGCATCTGTAATACAGACACCTGGGGATGTCAGTCGCACCCCCGGGAACAGCAATTACACACCCTTAGCTCCGGGGTCGGTATGCTTGCTTCCCTTCTTCCTGCTTGTTTTCTGCCTTTGCAGTGGTTCTCAACCTTCTGGCCCTTTAAATACAGTTCCTCATGTTGTGACCCAACCATAAAATTATTTTCGTTGCTACTTCATAACTGTAATGTTGCTACTGTTATAACCGTAATGTAAATATCTGATATGCAGGATGGTCTTAGGCGACCCCTGTGAAAGGGTCGTTCAACCGCCAAAGGGGTCGCGACCCACAGGTTGAGAACCGCTACTCTAGGGTGTCACAGCGGACTTGAGTGTAGTCGTGGTCAATTTTAGAACTACAAACATTTGGCACCATAAGTAATCTGCACTTAGGTGCCATCTGTCAGTAAAGAGTGAACTACTAGCATCTAATAGTGACACTGCAGGAGGAGCGCGGTAGCGTTCCCAGCACTTTTGGGGAAAGACAGGAGGAGCGCGATCGGGCTCTCGGCACTCAGAGGTTAAAGCCTTCTCGTGCGCTTCCGTCCCAGGCTGCTGTGGGTGAGCACTGGATTGACGGGGGCGTTAGTGCAGCTGCGTCTAAATCAGTGATGGCGAACCTATGACACGCGAACTCATTTTTTTGGTTGATTTTTCTTTGTTAAATGGCATTTAAATATATAAAATAAATATCAAAAGTATAAGTCTTTGTTTTACTATGGTTGCAAATATCAAAAAATTTCTATATGTGACACGGCACCAGAGTTAAGTTAGGGTTTTTCAAAATGCTGACACGCCGAGCTCAAAAGGTTCCCCATCACTGGTCTAGATCTAAGTCTCTGGCCGCCTCCTGACCTCGCGCCGCGGGTTCTGCTGTGTGGATGGGGTGTGAGGGCCGCCGGCCTCTGCCCTGGGGCTGCGCCTGCAGGGCCAGGTCCTGGCTCCAGGTCTGTCACGCCCTAGGCAGCCCTAGGCGTGTGGAGGAGGCTCTGGATGGGGCGCTGTTCCAGATGACCTTTCTCAGGTGCCTCCGCGGGACAGAGAACACCACCATTCACCGGCCCATCCTCTGTCCGTGACCCCGCCATTCTTAAGCAGAGAAGTCACCCTATTCACCCCCCGGTGTGGAAGCCACGGCCCCCGGACAGAGCATGACATCCCAGCCCACCTCAGCCCCTGTAACCACTGTCCTTTCTCCCTCCCCCAGTTCCATGTCCGTGACCAGCCTGGAGGCTGAGCTGCACAGGCAGGCCTCCGCCTGGCTTCTCCCGGGCACAGACCTTCTCCAAGACCCACGTCAGCCTGTAGAGTCGGCTCTCCGTCCAGCATGGCGCCGGGTGGGCCAGGCACCCCCGTCGCCCTCTCACATCTGAGTCATGGGATAATGAACAGAAATGGCCTTCCTGTAGCTTTTATGGTAATTGTTTCCTCAAAGACAACAGTCCAGCCCTCACCTCGAGTTTTCAAAAGCGCTGCTAGGCATAGAGTAGATGCTCAAGAAATTGATTATCAGTCAGTGCCAAGGAAATCAGGTAAAATACTGAATTGTCATCCCACTCTTGTTTCAGAGCAAGGCCATGGAGGCAGTGATTTGGAAAGCACACAGCTCTGATGCTAAACTATAAAACATAGCGCATAGGGTAAACCCTGCGTCACGGAACGGACACGCGTGGCGCGGCGTCCTGCTCTCTGGAGCTGGGCACTCCCTGCTGCTGGACGTCTCTGGTGGAACCTTAAATTGCTTCTGTTTTACGTTCTTACGAAAACGTTATACCTGTTGGCTTGATATTCAATTACATCAAACACTCAGATAACTGCCATGCGCACACGTCAGTGTCGGCAGCGTGTTCGGTCCTGGTGCGGCGTGCCGGGACGTTCGGTTCGTCTGGCAGATTTCAGGAGGGAGCGCAGGTCCAGCCCCTACGGATCTTGTCTCGTCCTTGCTGATCTCATTGGCTTTCGGGAAGATTCGGACATCATGTGTGTGAATCGGTGGCTAAATGATTTTACTTGGAGGTTGTGTACTGCATCTGCCCTGATTGAAAATAAGGCTCCATGGACCACTGTTTATATCCCTCTAGTAGTTTCACATTTAATATAGTTCATGCAATAGAGACTGTGTTTCCGGTCTGTCCGTGTTCACAGGTGTAGGCAAGGCGGTGTGCCCTTGCGGGTTTTGATTCCACTGTGATTCAGAGACGTGTAAGTGGAGAAACATACAACAGTGCTGGCAGATCTTCTGGCAATGAGACGGCTGAGTTCCCCATCCAGAAACAGGGCGGGCCTCGTGTGCGTTCCTCTCGTCCGAGGGGTGGATGGGCCACTCGGAGCCTTCCTTTATGCTTCCAAAATGTTCTCCATTTTTCCGTCTTAAACCCTTTGAAGCAAAAGAGGTTCCCACAACACATGCCGGCCTTGCGTGTGTTTTGTTGCCGTAGATGCTGCTCTTGAAGAAGTGGTCAAAGCCTGAAATTCAAGGCGGTCTCCCTGAGGTGCTGGCAGGGTGCTCCTACCGAGAGCCCAGCCCGGGAGGCCCTCCCACGCCCGGCTACCCCAGAATGCTCACCCCCTCACTGGGAGCCCCCCCAGCATCCTCACCTTTGCTGAAAAAGCAATGGCTGAGCAGAAGGTGGATAAACTGCCATTTTTAGGCGCCATCATGAAAGGGATAGCAACTGTGCAGCTGTGTCTACTTAACGTTATCGTAGGAGCTCCGGCTCCTGGCGCTTTTATTTCCTGTCAGCGTCACCGTGGTTTATAAAAAGGAACAAACGGACAGGATCCCCTGGCCACCTCCCAGCGACCTGGAGGACCGCTCCCAGGAAGTGCAATGGCTGGGAAAGGCGCCGGACCCCAGGCGGGAGTGGCCGAGCGTGTGCTGCGGGCGGCGGCTGTTCAGTGTTAGCGCAGTGTCTTGCCAGTGTGGGGATCAATGTACTGTTCCAGTTCAGCTGGATAAAATGTTAAATAAACTCAGAATGAAAGCAAATCCTCTCTTTTATTTGTACGTAAAGCATCTGCCGATGGTACCTTCCATTCAGACTTACTGCCTGGGGTGCCATCAGTATCTCCCAGTGGAGAGATATTTCTGTTTTATGCCTTTAGCGGGAAATATATTTCTAGTTGTGGCCACCAGCCTTCCACCTTGCTGACCCCACACATAGAGCCCCCACCCCGCCCCACACTACGTGACTCCAGGTGTGTGAATGATGAGCCGGGACGGGCGATTCTGCTTACATGCAACCAGCACCATGGCACGCGGGCAGGAAGATCTGCTTCCGGTCGGTTGTCAGATTCTGATGGGGAACTAGCATTTGCCATAGTTTACAGAGAAAATGCAAGCAACCCAAGACCGGGAGCCTCATTAACAGACTAAGGGATGATGAGAAAGCATTTCACCCCCTCGAGTCTCTGCGTGTCTTGCTACCATAACCCTGTTCATCACGTCAGTCATTTAAAATATCCAAGAGCTCGGGTCTCAGGGTCAGAGCCGTACGGTCTGGGTTACTCACTCACATGCACTTGGGCTGCTGACCTTCGGTTCTGTTTGTTTGGAGAAAATCGGTGCCTCTACCTCATGGAGCCGTAAAGATGAACGAGAGAGTCCCTGCCCAGCGTGCGCGTATTGCCCGGCGTACGGCAAACCTCTAAATACATGGTGCCCATCAGACATTCACTTGCTCTTGAGCAGCGGTTCTCAACCTGTGGGTCGCGACCCCTTTGGCGGTCGAACGACCCTTTCACAGGGGTCGCCTAAGACCATCCTGCATATCAGATATTTACATGACGATTCATAACAGTAGCAACATGACAGTTATGAAGTAGCAACGAAAATAATTTTATGGTTGGGTCACAACATGAGGAACTGTATTTAAAGGGCCAGAAGGTTGAGAACCACTGCTCTAGAGACACTGGACATGGTTCCAAGTGCTGGCTTGTCACCGTCAGGGAAAGACGCCAGAACCCTGGCAGCCTCCCAGAGCTCACCCCAACCTCCTAAACATCAGGTTGAAACGAATAGATGGAGATGCTTGGCTCCATCTTTCTAAATTGTCTGACAATTAAGGTTTTGCCTACGTGAGACGCAGGCCGGTAAAGCCCTCACGACGCAAGGCTGGGCCGCAGGGGCTGCTCCAGGCCGCCCCGGTCCCCGGAGGACCAGTGCGGAGCAGAGACCTCACTCCCAACCTGAGATGTTGGCAGCCCTGTCCAGAAATATCACCACCCGGAACCCGCTAACGAAAGGAGTTTTTCCTTTGTGTTTTCAGGGTTTCACTGAAAGCTGAAGAAAAATCAGCTTGCGTTTGGCGGTGCTGATGGACACAAGGCAGCGATTTTCAACCTTTTCTTCTCTTGGCGCACATAAACTAATTACTGAAGTTCTGTGGCCTGCCAAAAAAAGTTATATATTTTTGCCAATCTGAGAAAAAAATAGGTATAATTTTGATTCATTCACACTGGATAGCTATTGTGTTGGCTGTTGTCATTTTTTTATTTGACATTCTAAGGAAGAGAGGGCAGTGCCCCTGACTACACAGTCAGGTGTTACTGCACATTTTAAAACTTCTGGGGCACACAGGCCGAAATCGCTGATACAAAATATCACTTAGACCCCCGATACTCAAAGTGTGGTCCTTGACCAGCCGCCCCCAAGCTTGTGAGAAGCGCGTGTCCTGGGGCCCCACCCCCAGGCCTGAGCCAGGAAGTTCTGGCTACACAGCCCATCCCTGGTGCTCCTGAGATCTGAGCTCATTTACCCTCCCTCGCCAGGTTCCAAGAAAGCGCGGGTTCAACACTGACCCTCTGTCTGCCCCTGCCGCGCCCCCAGCACAGAGAGCAGCTGGCAGCAGCCCCGGTCCCCGTGGTCACTGATTCAACCTGGGCTCTTTCTCGGAATCAGAACAAGTGTCCTCAGTTTCCAATGTCCCAACGCGGACAAAATCAGTTTTGTGCCACGGAAGGGTCATCGCTAGGATGTGGAAGGACCACGGAACCTGGGACTTTTCTGGGAACAGAGCTGGAAGTGAGCATGACCCCTGGGAGTCTCAGGGGCGACGGCTGTGAGCAGCCAGTCACAGCCACTGCCCGGAGCCGGCCCTCTGTTCCTGAGAACCGCTGCCATGAGGCGTCTGGGGCAGAGAGTCCATGACAGCCCCCCTCGGAGAGAGAAGGCACTGAGCTCAGGTAAGTGGGCTGACTTGTGTCGGGCTGCACGGTGGCCCGGCCACCATCGGGGTCCACACCTGTCCAGCCTCAGGGCTTCCCACTGGATTCCCAGCCCCTCCAGCAGCAGGAATAACTACAACCAGCTCTGGTAGATCATTTCATGATTCAAAGTGGTGTGTTGCTGCTGTTACCAAACTTGGACAGTCCAAGGACTATGAGAGGTCAATTCTGTCACACACACACAGGAAGGTTAGTGGGTCACAGAGTTCAAAGTTAAAGTTAGGTCAGTGAGGCCTAGTAGGGTCCCCGTTAGATATAGTTAGGAGCAATGGCTTTCAACGCGTGATCCCAGACCAGTAGCGACAGCACCCCCAGGACTAGGAATGCAGGGTCTCGGGCCCTTTCCACACCAGCTGAGTCAGAACTCTGAGGGCGGGGCCCAGCCAGCTTTCAGGCTCTCCCAGTGGCTCTGACACATCGGCGATTGAGAACCGCCGGGGGGATGTGGGGTGGGTGCTGGAGTTGGGTTCAGTTCAGCTCCGTGAACTGAGTCAGGCTAAGCTCTCCAGACCTGTTTCCTCGTCTGTAAAATGAAGGTAACACTACTCCCCTCTGGGCAATTGTGAGAATCTGCGGGTGTTAACGAGACAGCACTCACCCTGTGCACACTCAGCCCATGTGGGGTCTCAGAGGCCAAAGTGGGACAACACTGCTGGTGAGTCTACGGGGAAACTGGCCTCTGGGGGCTGCGGGTGGGCATGCAGATTGCTGTGATCCTTCTATAAGGCAGTTTGGCCATACTTATCCAACAAAAGCACACGCGCCCCTTTAAGCATTGCCACGTCTAAGAATGAATCCTATGGTTCAAACCCCGGTCAGGGTGAGTATGGGAAATATATATATATATATATATATACACACACACAAGGGAGAGGGAGAGAGATAGAAACATCAATGATGAGAGAGAATCATTGATCGGCTGCCTCCTGCACG
>NW_005370271.1:2589324-2593559 GCF_000412655.1 Myotis brandtii
CCCCAACCGACTGCCCCACAGGTGGGATGGTGGAGCAGGTGAGGGGGCGGCGCCAGGTCAAGGCAGGATGCCAGGTGAGGCTATGGGGCTGGGGGCACGAGCTGGGGCCCGATCCCCGCAAATCACCCAGAGGGACCCCATCCATGCACGAATTCGTGCACTGGGCCTCTAGTATGTATATGTGTGTGTGTGTGTGTGTGTGTATTCCCCTCTGATGAGGACTTGAAAAAAAAGAATTAATCACACAGATGAACACACCGAGGTTCACGGAAGGCCTGGCTACTCCCAGGGGAGCCGCATGGGGAAGGTGGAAGAAGGGGAGGTCGGAGGGTTGAAGGGGAGGTTGGAGGGTGTCCCCAGAGAAACCGCCAGCAGGAAAACAGTGGCAGGGCACTCAATGGTGAAATCATCCTTTCAAGAAAGAAGGTGGGTAGTAACCGTTGATTTTCACAGATAAACTGAATGGAGAAGGAGCTCTGGATGGTGAGATCATATGTAATGCTTAAATTTTCTCCTTTGTGATTTTCTGATTTTTCACATTTCCTTCTGCTTCTGAACTCAGGACATATTAAATGCTATTTTTTAAAAACCTCTGCAGATGATCATCTCATTTTTTCCAATAAATAAATGTATTGATATATATAAAAGACAAATTAGCAGGATATGTACCAAAATGGTTAAGGGTTGGTGTCTCCGAGTTTACAAGTAATCTTTATTTTTTTACAGTTTTCTGGGTCTCGGATTTTCTGGAATGCAACTGTATTCATTTTAAAATTAGAGCAAACACACGTTAAATTCAGGCCTTGAGGAACACCACAGCTCTGCGGGCCTCCTAGAATCATAGGCCAGCTCCCTGC
This sequence comes from Myotis brandtii, assembly GCF_000412655.1. Lineage (NCBI taxonomy): Eukaryota > Metazoa > Chordata > Mammalia > Chiroptera > Vespertilionidae > Myotis > Myotis brandtii. The sequence continues at coordinate 2,590,182 of NW_005370271.1, forward strand.
TGCGGTTTGGGAGCCACAGGCAGGGAGAGGGCTGCAGCGCGGAGAGGCGCCGCCAGGGGGCAGCGTTGCCTACAAGATCACGCCGCTGGACAGCCGCTTCTCTGAGCTGAGGGCAGGTGGCTCAAGGCCAGCGTGGTATCTGGATTATGGAAGCCAAGTCAGGAAGAGGGTGGAGGAAGGTACGAGAAAGACAGGATCTCGCCAGCTGCGGCAGACAGGAAAGATGCCCTGGTATGGCGTCCGACAGGCAGAAATGGACTCATTCACTGGGGCTGACGGTCCCAGGCCCCCGATCCCAGTGGGAGGGGCAGGGTTGGAACACAGAACAATGGGAGACCAGCCCCAGTCGGTACCTTGGGGGCCCTCAGCGCTGTGACACAGGCCAAGGGCCCCAGGAAGATGAGCGCTGAGCCCCGCCTGGAGGGTGGGGAGGAATCACTCACTGCAGGAGAACAGGGGCGGGAAGGCCATCGGGGCCTCTGGGTAGGCAGGGCAGGCCTCTCACAGACCTGGAGCTCAGAGACAGCGGGGCTGAGCGCTGTGTGCAGGGGAGGGAGCTTTTGCGAAGGTACCACCAGGTCCCTTCAGTGCCCGGAAAGGAGCCTCGTCTCCACCTGGAAGCGGGGCTCATTCTGAGGGTCGTGTGCAGGGCAGGAACCGCAGTCCAGTCCTACCTCTGCCACCCGCTATTTTTGTGACATGAGTCAAGCCAGTTGCCCTCTCTGAGCCTCAGTTTTCTTATCTGTAAAATGGAGTCATAAAGCCCACCTTGTTGTGAGGAATCAGAAGGGTAAATTGGGAGCCCTGAGTCATGACTCTCCTTCCCCCGACCTATTATTTCTCCGCAGTAACATGCAAAGGGGAAAGAGACAAGCAGGCGACTTGCGTGTGGCTGCTGCGTGGGCTGGGCACCCACCAGAGGTCCCAGGAGTCGCCCGACTAGTTTCCAGGGTGCAGGGCGTTGGCTCAGGCCATGTAAGTGCAATCAGACCTGGCTCAGCCCTCTTATTCCCACTGAGGATGAAAATGTATGTTAATCATGGCAATCTCCAGGAAAGATGATGGCATGAGAGAACAGTTTTTAAAATAAAGCTAAAAATTGAGGCAAAAACGTCAACTCCATTGAAATAGGAAAGTATGCAGCCCTGCGATACAAACTCTGAATAATAATTTCCCTGCAGAATTCGGGGGGGCTGCCGGGAACCGTTTTCCCAGCCGAGAGGAGAGTGACGCAGGGCACTGGGACCCCACGCTGGCGGCTGTCCCCGGGGCCACGGGCAGGTGCTGGTGCGACAGGGCAGGAAGCACTGGGAGGGACCAGAACCTTCTCTTCCCACCAGGGGTGAGTCACATCACAAAGCCAGTGATGACAATCCCATGAGGGGAAGAGGATGTTGCACCAAGAGAAGCTGGGGGCTCCGGCTTCCCAGCGCCCCTGGGCGAGGCAAAAGCCGGACCGGACCGTGGGGAAAACAACAAAGGAACCGGGAACTGCTGAGCAGATTCTGACAAAAAACATGGAGGGAGGGGAGGAGCCAGCCTCTTTCCCAAGGGAACCACGACACATTCAGATGCACCGGGAGAAGGAACCAGGACGGGCACTGGATGCCAAGAGCAGATGCCCCGAGACCACGGCTCATAGCTCTGGAGAGCGTGGCTCTGGAAGGATTCCTGTGTGAGTGGAGTTCCGATGTGAAAGGTGCGGGTTCTGGACCCCCTGCTCTGGGGGCGCCCGCCTCCTCCATTCATTCCCGGTTCTGTGCGCACCCCTCCGCACTCCGCCTGCTTTCCCGCCTCCACCTCCCCAACCTGACAAGCTCTTCACTTTAACTACAGACATTATGCCTGCTCACAGAGTGATCCCTCCCTCTGCCCCCTCCTAGTCCCAACCTCACACCACCACCATGTCCCGTAACTGCTGTGTGTTCGGCTGTGTTCATGCAGCCCTTGTGTGTGCTTATTTACGCAAACATACATGCTCACTGGTAGATCCTTTGGTTTGGCTTTGTCTATAAAAATGAAATCCTATTACACATATTATACCACAATCTCATTTTCTCAAGAAATAAACCATGGCTATTTTTCAAGGCTATATATACATCTTCCTCGTTCTTGTTAAGAGCTCACAGAATTCTGAAATATTAATTCCCATAATTTATTTATCATTCCTCTGTGGATAGACATTTTAATTATTTCCACGTTTTCCCTATTACAAGAAAATGCTGTCTTGAATAGCCTTGTGTGCAGTTTTATACTTTTATGCTATCGTCTTTTTAAGAGAGGTTTCTAGAAGTGAGATTAGCTAGGCCATAGGGTGCGAGCATGTGAAATTTCAATGATGATGATGATGATGATGATGATGATGGATGCGATGAAAGCCAACTCTGTCTTGGTTTGCTTCTCACCTGGTCTGTCCTGAGGGAACTGAGCCCCAAGGTCAGTCACCCTGGCTGTCCCAGCAGCCCCCCGCCCCCCCGCCCCCGCTCTCTGGGGCTCCTCTCTAGACTCCAGGACCCGGGGAAAGGCTGTGCTGGGGGGATGGAGGTGGACCCTGGGAGAAGCCAGTCCCATGGAGGGGCAGGGTTTCCCAAAAGCTGGACAGAGGCCACAAGAATGGCCTCTTTCTCAGGGGGCTGCAGGCTTGAGCCAGGCCAACGACTGGGTGAGCTGATAGGGAGATTCCCAGGGGGCCAGTGCTGTCTCCCTTGGAAAGCTGGTCTTGCAGTTACCAGAGTGCGGCTGGCCGCGGGCCTCCTGCTGCTGCAGCCCTGGGGACCAGCCCTCAGGACACAGGCCTCAGGACCCAGCGCTCAGGATCCAGCCCTGGGGACCCAGCCCTCCTGAAGGGCGGTCAGTGGCGAATCACTGAAAATGGTTTGGCAACGTGGGCTGGGACAATGCGCATCGTGTGGTTTGGCTGTATCCCTGCAAATAGAACAAGGCAGGGATACGGGCCTGGACATTCCTGCCCGATGCTCATTCTTCTAGAAACACTCTGTTGCATAGGAACTCCACGCTGCATGGGTCAAGTGTCAGATCTGCATCACATCACGGCCCGAGGTTTCCCTGCCTCCTCCCCCTTCATCTGTTAAGGCATCATGCCCAAGAACCCCTTTCTCTGCTAACATTTATTGAGCAAGTATTAGGCACCGGGCACTGTGCTACGCTTACTAGCTGAGTGACTCCACTGGGTAAGGCTTGGGCTCTCCATCTGCAAAGCGAGATCCTCAGGGCCAGTGCCCATGGGGCCGTGAAGCTGATGGGAGGGTGGAGGAGGCAGGGATGGGAGAGTGCGGAACCCGGGAGCTCAGCAGAGGCACCTCTAGGAAACCAGAGGATTGAGGGTTGGGGTTTGTTTTTAGGTCTTAGCCTGGAACA
>NW_005370271.1:2593614-2604280 GCF_000412655.1 Myotis brandtii
CAGGATCATGGACCACACTCTCACACTCTAAAGAAAACCGGCTACAGAGAGCAGTCACCTGGCTCCCAGGGAGGGGCCTGGAGAGACCAGCCTGTCCTCCCGCACCCACGGGCACCGCACCGAGGCCCCTTTCACCGCCTTCTGGTGGAGGAGAAGCCAAGGGGCGAATTTGCATAAGAAAAGGCTGAGTGTACCTTTCAGAGTCTCCCATGCTTTTGTTCTCCTTTCTAATCGTTGCTGGCAGTTTTTAAAAGGCTCAAAAGTGTGGCCCAGGGAGATATGAAAGCCGAGGGGAAAAATAGGGTCCTAAAAGGGGTTAATTTGAATCGTGGGCTGAGAGCCTTTCTCTTTCTCTTTTTCTTTTCCTGCGAGCGGCCCTGACCCCGAGGGGAGGGGGGGCCTGACTGACAGGGGCAGAGGGAGGAGCAACTGAGTCCCTGGTTTCTTTATTCTTTTCTCTCCCCAACAGCGAGCATTGCTTTAAAGAGGAATTTTAAAACATTCTGGATACACATCTTAAAAAAAAACAACTATTCCACAGATGCAGACAGCACACTAGTCACTGTATTCGAGTCTTACTTTCAGGACTAGCTGGAGAGGTGCACAGGCCCCAGTGGAGGGCCTACCATGCACTGAATCTCCTCAAAGTCTCTGTGCTGATCCTGTTTCCATTCTACAGGAAGTGGAGGTTTAGAGAGTTCAAGAAAGTCCCTGGAAAGTGCCTGAGGGAGGGATTAAATTGAATCTCACTTTATTTTTAGTACAAAGAAAACAATATACAGAGATACAAAAAAGGGGGGGGGGACAACTTCTTAGATATTATTAAGAGGAAAAATTACAAATATAAAGACAAATATGAGCAGATAGATGTGATATATATACTGAACAGAGGCTGAGTATCAGATTCAGACCAGGCGGAAATGGACCTCCAGGAGCCATGAGTGAGAGAGGATAAAAAAAGGGGGGGGAACAACTTAGATATTATAAAGAGGAAAAACTACAAATATAAAGACAAATGTGAGCAGATAGATGTGATATATATGCTGAACAGAGGCTGAGTATCAAATTCAGACCAGGCGGAAATGGACCTCCGGGAGCCATGAGTGAGAGAGGATAAAAGGACCCAAAGCCGGCAGAGACAGGGCCATTTCTTGATCTCCCAACTCCCCTTACAAACATGTGCAGAATAAGCAGGACAGCAAAAGAAGTCACAGAATAGTTCACAACGCAAGGCACAGTGTCCCAGGACCCAGGAGGCTGGTGTGAAGCCACTGCCAGGGCAAGGTCACCTGGGTCACATGCAGCTGCGTAGGAGCAGGTGGAGGGACTGGGAACTACAGGGGCCTCTGGTTAACCACCTTGAGAAGGTATCCAAGCCCAGAACTGGGAGGGGCCTACACCAGCGCCAATTGGCAAGTGAGTGCAAGGGGCGCAGGGGGCTGGGACCTGGGGGCTGGGCTGGGGGCTCTCCAGGATGCCCAGGGAAGAGGCAACATCAGAGGTGCTAAGAGCAGGGTGGAGAATGACCAGGCAGGAGTGCGTGGGTCCAGGTAGGACGGTGCAGACACCTGTGGGGAAGGCGACCAGAGCCCTGCAGCCCTGGCTGCACTGAAAGATTATATTTTAAATACTTTGTGGAAGCAAACGGAGAGAGAACCCCAGAACTGAATGGATGAAGAGAAACAGCAGCCGACACTCGTTGAAGGCAGCAAGACAGAACTTAAGTAGACTAGGGCAGCAGGGCAGAGAGACGCGGGTAAACTGAGCCCAAGTGGGGCTGAGACCACGGTGACTGAGGGGTTTAAAGGGAGAACAAAGCAGGGCCACGAAGGACACTGACAGAAGGGAGGTCAGTGGCGAATCACTGAAAACCGTCTGGCAACGTGGGCTGGGACAATGCGTGTCGTGCGGTTTGGCCGTATTGTGTTTTCTTGAGCAAAGACTCAATGTGGGGGCTGGGGTCACCTGTAGAGACATGGCCCAGTGCGGGCGGCACCAGGCTAATGTTTGGCCACGTCCCTGGCACGGCGCGGGCAAGTCCTTTGTGCTGCAGGAACCCTCCGTCACAGTAGCGAGGAGAGCTGGCTCCTGCCACCTCCTGCACAGGGTGGGGACATCCTGTACTTCAGGGAACAGGTCCGCAGTCCCTAGAGCCCACCCTGGGCCCTAGCAGGTTCTCATTGTGGGGGAGCACGTTACAGCTCTGTGCGTGGCCGAAACTGCTGGGCATGTACAGTCCGTCCTGACTCATGGAGGTTCCCTGACTTCTCTCTCTCTCTCTCTCTCTCTCTCTCTCTCTCTCTCCTTCGTCTGCAATTCATTTCAACACTCCTCCACAGGAACTTGCGCTTTTCTGACTCTTCCCTTTATAACATCTGCCTGGCTCCTCATTAATGAACAGAATACACTTTTTAATGTGTTTATATGATATTGGCGTGAGAGTCATAATTTGCCCTGTTTTTGAAAATTATCTTTAACAAGAAGAACTTCCTCTGAAAAGTACGGGGAAACCCGTCTCACTTAAATATGAGTAAATAGTAAAAGACTGTGGTAAAGAAATCATAAAAAACAAGTTAGTTATTATCAGGGTAATATATCTATAAAAACAATAGCACATTAGAAATATATAACTCTAAGCAGAATAAAACTATAATCTAATATTACAAATTAGCTAGAAATCTAAAAAAAAATAAGGCTAACAAGAAGAACATAAAAAACAGAATTAGAAAAGCGACGGAATAAATTAACGATAACCCACTGTGTTTTATAGTTTTTATTTTGTAACGTAGATGTTTTATATAATTTTTTAAAAATCAAAGCAAAAATAAAAAAAAATCCCTAAAAGAAAAAGCAAGCAGGGAAAAAACTAGCTACGCAGAAAGTTAGTGGCAAAACTAGACACAGAGGAATGATTTCAAATTACTTTTTAAAAATAACGAAACAGAAAGATGTTTTAAACTGTGTTCAGTGGTCAAATATTTAGTAAAAAGATCAGTATTGTTATGTTAAACCAAGTATGTGTGTATAATTATCTTATACATGTATATAGTAGAATAAACTAAATAATTATATTAATTTCATTAGAATCCAAGATAATTAGCATAAGAGAAAAAATAATCTAGAAACTGTCCAATATAAATGCTGTGGTTTTTCATTGAGCTGGAAATAGCTTGAACTCATTTTTTTTTTCACTTTCTAAAAGTATTTTTCCCACTTCTGTCCACTGAGAACAACTAGCAACATTGACAACCAAGTAGCACCCTTCACACTCAAACTGTGGTCTCTAAGTACCATTTCCCTACGAAAGGAACCAGTGCTCCTCAGAGAAATGGGTGTTTGAGGTCTAGGACCAGAACTGTCAGAGATGAACCCGGGACACCTGCCATGACTGAGAGCAAGGCTCTCTGACTATCGGGAGCATGCCAATGGACACAGGAGCCTCTTTGGAGGGCCCTGATTGGCCAGAGCAAGCCTCATTTGAGTATCAAGAAGAATATCTACTGAAATAGGCCGAAAAATCACACAAACTACATGAAATCTGTAACTTCAAAATGACACAAGAGGAAAAAAGTCTCCTGGTGCTGAGAACTGATATGGGCTAAGATTCAAACATTTATCTTGCCTCCCCTGTACGGATTGGATTTCAGGAAAACCAAAGAGCTGATAAGGAAAAAGTCTTCTTTGTAGAAGAATCACCGTCAGGGAATAATCGCATGAGAAAATTACCAATCTGCAATCCCTAAGGAATGAACACCCCCATCTTAACCTGCTTCTCATTAGCCACACCCCCTAGGAGGCAGTTTAGACTTCTTTTCCTCCCTTATCCCATGTCCCATGCCAGGAAATTTTAATACCACAGACTACTACATATCTGTTTATGTGCTATGGAGTAAGATCGGTGTACCTTGGAAGAATAAGACTTCCTATCCCCTCCGAGAACCAAGGGCTGCCTCCATGGGGGCACCAGCACCCCGGCTGAAAATGCCTCATCTAGACAAGTATCACCAGGGGTCTGATGGTGAACTTCATCAAGGTGAGAGCTGCAGACACCCTCAGAACTCGTCCTGCACAATGTGGAGCATCAGCCATATGGGCCTCCTGACAGCAGGCAACGGGAGGAAACAGCACTCCCATTGAGGAATCCTTGTAAAGGAAGAACCGAATGCAGTTTAGTCCAACCCAGTCTCCAGTCCGAATGGGTTTAGGAGAAGCACGGGGATAGAGCAGCATGGGGAACACAGCAGGAGGAATTCATCAGTTCAGCCCAGGATATGCAAAATTCCGCGGGAAAAAGGACCCAGTGTTCTCAACAAATGGAAAAAAACCCAGAAAGGAGCGGGAGTAGGAACTCATACAGATGAAAATAAATTTAGGGCACGTCAACCGAATGCAGTATGGGGGTGTCTGAACATACTTTGGGTATTAGATGATGTTGAGGAGTTATCGTTAATTGTGCTGACTGTACAATGGCATGTGGTTATGGCTTTTTTAGTTTCCCTCCTCAGTCACACTATCGTGTTTATGGGTAGAATCACAGGATGTCTTGACTTTGACTTGAGATATGTCAGCTCACCCTCTCCCCAGAAAGTTCGGGGATACAGCTGAAGAAACAAGACGGGCAGAATGTTACCTGTCGAAGCCGGGGGATGGCCAAGGGGTGTTCCTATATTAATCTTATGCCCACTGCTTAGTATGTTTGATATTTCTCATAATAAAAGGGTTTTAAAAAATTATTTGCTTCACCAAACATCCAAAACTGAAGAGGGCAGCTAACTGATGGTGCCTCGTGGAGTGAGGGGCCAGAGTTTCCAGAGATTCAGGTTTTACAAAGAAACTTGAAATTGCATTTTCATGTGGACTCTCCCAATGTTTAAGCTCTAGTGAAGAAAAGAAACACACACAGTGTTTTTAAAGAACATAGCACACCACCCCCCACCCCTTGGACCAATGTAACTGGTGAGCCCCCAGTCTGGGACCTTGTGAAAAAATGCCAAAGTCCATTGCTCTGACTATAAGCAGTTCTTTCTGCACTGGGAATAACTGTCTGCTTTTAGTTCTCAACCTTGTGGTTATTTTGAAATGCCAGTCTACTTGCCCAAGGATGACTGAAACAATAAACGACTTTAAAAATGTATTTTCCGGGTCTCTTTTTCTCGCTGTTCCTGAAACAGTACTGTTGCTCAAGCCTCCTCTTCCTCAAGTCCCTGTGCCACCTGCCACTGGCCTCGGCCCCTCGTGGCTCCCCTCCTCCCTCTCAGAGCCCTGTCTCCGTGTTCTCTCCTCACTCCTCTTGGTCCCCCAATCCACACAGGATGGGACCCGTTTCTTCTCACCCTCACCCCCTCCCAGGGGCAGGTTCCATGATTTGTGTTACCATGGCCGCGCTGATGGCTCCGACCACCCCCCCTTCAGCCCAGCCCGCTCTCCTGCTGATTTTCTGAGACTTCTCTCCTCACCACTCCCCTCTCCTGAAGTCACTGGGAACAGGGTCACCACGCTCAGAAATGGTAAGTTGGGATGTGAAATAGCTACATGCGCCCTAACTGGTTTGGTTCAGTGGATAGAGCATCAGCCTGCGGACTGAAAGGTCCCAGGTTCGATTCCGGCCAAGGGCATGTACCTTGGTTGCGGGCACATCTCTAATAGGAGGTGTGCAGGAGGCAACTGATTGATGTTTCTCTCTCATTGATGTTTCTAACTCTCTATCCCTTTCCTTTCCTCTCTGTGAAAAATCAATAAAATATATTTTTCTCTCTCATTGTTTCTAACTCTCTATCCCTTTCCTTTCCTCTCTGTGAAAAATCAATAAAATATATTTTTTAAAAAAAAAGAAAAGAAAAAAGAAATAGCTGTATGCTTCTTTCACTTACTCGTGTGACCAATCCCCATTGAGGGCCTGCCACATGCCAGGCCCTGTCTGGGCCCTGGGAACATGGGCACATGACAGAGTGTCTGCTCTGGCGAAGCTAACGATATACGGACAAGTCCGTGACGAGCAGGGCACAGTGACAGTGACTCTGAGGAGGTGACACTGGAGCAGAGACCTGGGGGAAGTGAGGAGTGAGCCATGTGGGGAACAGCATTCCAGGCAGAGGGAAGAGCATGTGAAAAGGCCCTGAGGCAGGAGTTCCTTGGTGATTCCAGGAACAGCAAGTGCGCAGAAGGGCTGGAATTGGGCGGCTTAGGGGATGGTAAGAGATAGGCTCAGAGAAAGCAAGGAGCCGGGAGGCATAGGGTTTTAAGTTGTGGGAAGGGCTCTGGGTTTGGCGCTAGTACAATGAGAAGCCATCAGAGGTCCCTGAGCAAAGGGATGATTATGTCGTTGACATGTTTGTAACACCTCTCTTGTTTCTGGTTGGAGAAGAGTAGAAGCGAGGAGGACGGAAGCAGAGGCGAGGTGACGAGGGAACGTGTCTCCGTGAGGCCCTATTCCCAGAGGTTCCTCGCTCTCACCGGGGCCGCTTATTGCACCTGAAAAGTCTTCGTTGTTGTCACTTGGAAGTTAATGCCAGGGGACCTGGGTGACGGAGCTAGAGCTGGGCACCTTGCCCAGATTTCAGGCTCTTGGCTGTCTGTTGTCCAGGATGGGCCCAGTGGCACCACCTCAGTCATCACCAGCGGAGCAGGTGGGAAGCGGAGCTCCCTGGACCGGGGGCCCTGCGTGTGCTGTTTGAAGCGTCTGGATCGCTCTTCCTTAAGCCGCCCTTCCGTCTGGCTTCTTCTCTGACCTCAGGGCTTGGTCTAAACGTGAGCCCTCAGAGGCATCGCCTCCGACACCCAATGTAAGCGGAGCCCTGTTACTCTCCGTCACTGCGCCCTGTCCGTTTCCATGGCACTTGCTCCATGCCATGCCCATGCAGGCGCTTGCTTTCTAGACTGTGGTCTGCCCTCCCTGCTGACTGGAGACCCGTGACTGCCACCTCCCAGCCGTGAGGAGAAGAAAAGGGGTCCCGAGCGGCCGCTAGAAGTCCTGACAAGCAGAGCTGGCGAGACCTCTTGTTAAGTGAGGAGGTTATAAACTCATGTTGGGGTCGCTTTTGTTGGGTGTTTGTTAGTTGCACCCAAAAGCATCTCAATGGACACACCCGTTTCACAGAAGAGGAAACGGAGTCTCAGGCTGGGGACAGCACTGGAAGAAGCACTTCTGCCTCCCCCTTGCTGCTCTCTCCATCCATCGGCTTTTCTCTCTCTGCCCCTACATCCTCTCCACAAGGGCAGCATGTCCTTTAAGGCCCCCTCCTAAACACTCTCTTCTAGGACACCTTTGATCCCACCCACCAGTGTCCCCCTGCCCGCCCCCGGGAATGTTGACGTGGGCCCAGCAGCACCAGCCTGCAGAGGACTGACTGAGAGGGGGTGAGGGGTTGCAGGAAGCCCTGGGAGTAAGAGCAGCTTTGACTCTTTCCAGAGGAAGAGAGGGTTTCAACATTTGCATTTTTAAAATCCATAATTGTTTCTCATGCTGCAATTCGTTTTAATCATTCCAGTTCCCGCTGAGCAAATGTCAAAGCAGCAGCTTATTCTTCCAGAACCCTCAGAGGTAGCCGTGTCCTGGGGACACCGGGTCTGCAGGGAGGCTGCTGTGTCTGTGCTTAGGTTGCCCGGGCCCAGCTACAGCCACCTGGCTGTGACCTTGGGCCAGTTACCTCTCTCTGGGCCCCTGTGCTTCCCCAGGAGAGTGAGGCTGTTGGACTCGGCAGATCGGCCTGTCCCAGTCTCTGGGGACCTCATTCTGGGATCCTGAGGCATTTCAGAACCTCCCATAGAATTCTGAGTCCATTTCTTTTTTTAAAAAAAATATGTTTTTATTGATTTTATTAGAGAGAGAGAGGAAGGGAGAGGGATAGAGAGAGAAAAACATCAATGAGAGAGGAACATCATCGATTGGCTGCCTCCTGCACACTCCCTGCTGGGGATTGAGTCACAACCCAGGCATGTGCCCTGACTGGGAATCGAATGGGTGATCTCTTGGTTCCTGGGTCAATGCTCAACCACTGAGCCACACCGGCCGGGCATGAGCCCATTTCTTTAGTCAACTGTGCTCTCCCCAGGAACTGAGAGCGAGGTGGAGGGCCCAGGACGAGGTGGAGCTTCGTGAGATGAGCTGTCGCGGGGAAACCTCCATCCGTGTGGGTTCCCCCTCTGGCTTTTCATCAGGTCCCCTGGGGGACCCCGGGACACAAGGGAAACACGGTCTTTCCAGCAGATTGTGCTGGGACAACTGGATATCCATACGGAACGGAAAGAGGTCGGACCCCTGCCTCACGCCAAATACAAACATTAACTCAAAACGGATCAAAGACCTAAATCTAAGTGTCAAAACAGTAAAATTCTTAGGACAAAACAGAGGGGTACATCTTGGTGATCTTGGACATTAGGCAACGATCCTAGACAAAGACACAGGCACCAACAACAAAAACAGATAAACTGGATTTCACACAAAAAATGTGAACTTCTGTGCTTCGAAGGGTGCTATCAAGAAAGTAAAAGGACAATGCACAGACGGGGAGAAAGTGCTCGCAAGTCTGAGCAAAGGGACTTGCAACTAGACTAGACCAGGAACTCGTACAACTCAATAATAAAAAATATAAATAACCCTATTAAAACACATTGTATGCGGGAAACGTATTTATACGTTTTACGTATTTATATGTTCTACCAGTGTAGTAGAGCGCGGGACACGTATTAATACGTTTTTTATAGACTAGCGGTAGAATGCGGGTAACGTATAAATACGTAAACTAAAGTTATCGTAATTTTACTGAACGTTGCCATTTGCGCAAAAAATTAGCAAAAATGGTCGGCGCCACCTGTTAGCGTGCAATAAAAACTACCCGCAAACAATGTGTTAAGAAATTGGCAAAGGACTGGAATAGACATTTCTGCAAAGAAGACACACGAGTGGCCAATAAACACATGGAAGGGTGTGCAACACCATTAGTCATCAGGGGAAAGCAAACCCAAACCACAGCGAGGTCCCACTTCACACCACCAGGACGGCCAGGACCAGAAAGATGAACAATGAGTGTGGCTGTGAGGGCGTGGGAGCTGGGACCTCGCCCAGTGCTGGCGGGAACGTAAACGGTGCAGCTGCCATGGAAACAAGCTGGCTGTTTCTCCACAAGTTAAATATAGAGACGCCACGTGACCCAGCAGTTCCACTCCCTGCACATCCTCGGGAGGATGGAAGACATATGTCCACACGAAACTGTGAACACGAATGTTCACAGCGACCTTATTCATAATTGCCAAGGAGTGGCAGCCATCCAAACGTCCATCAGCTGGCGAAGAGGGAAACAGAATGGGTCTATCCCTCCACTGGGAGAGCACTGGGCAGTGAGAAGAGATGGAGTTCTGATTTATGCTGCAACATGGTGAACTGAAAAGAGTGTGCTTAGTAGAGGAAGCCAGACACACAGGCCATATGCTATCTGCCCTCATTTCTATGAAATGTCCGGAATAGACTGATCCCTGGATATCGGCGGTTACCAGAGGGTAGGGAAGAAGAGGGGGAGTGACTGCCAATAGAGTTTCTTTTGGGAAGGATTGAAAGTGTCTGGAATTTGTGATGATAGTTGCACAATCTTATGAATTTACTGAAAATCAATCTTGTGACTAGACTAAACATCACGGCAGGAAAAAAGAACCCTGTGAGGTGTGGGAGCACCTCGCTCTGCTCAGCCCGGCTCCACCTCCACTGCCCCCAGAGTCCCAGCTGTCGCCCCTGACCTGAGGCCAGGGCCCTGGACTAGCCTCACTACTCCCTGCCCGCCCCCCTCGGCCCCCAGTCCAGGAGTGCTCCTTTCAAAATGCAAATCACCTCATGCCCTCCCAGCTCAAGCAGCCCAGCAGCTTCCCATGGCGCTGCGGGTCAGATGTGGCCTCCCTGTGCCTCAGGGCCCTGTGTGACTGCCCCGCCTGCCTAGACCTCCCCCCTCCCCCTCCCCAACCTTACCGTGGTCAGGCACACTGGCCTCCCCTGTGTGACCGCCCCACCTGCCTTCCCAGCTCAAGCAGCCCAGCAGCTTCCCATGGCGCTGCGGGTCAGATGTGGCCTCCCTGTGCCTCAGGGCCCTGTGTGACTGCCCCGCCTGCCTAGACCTCCCCCCTCCCCCTCCCCATCCTTACCGTGGTCAGGCACACTGGCCCTCTCTCTGTTCCTCCAGCCCCCGGGCTTGTTCCGACCTTGGGGCCTTTTGCTTGTTGTTCTCTCTGCCAAGATTTCTGTTCCCGCACATGTCCACGTAGCCGGACCCTCCTCATTCAGGCCTCAGCTCCCCGGTCAGCTCCTCAGAGAGGCCCCCTGACCAGCCTGTGCGAAGTGCACTCCTCACCCTGTCCACCTCCTTCCTGGCACCCCAGGGCCTGCACTCACCTCTTCACTGCCTGTTGACTTTCCTCATCCTCTCTCCACCTCTAGAACCTGAGCTCCTTGAGAACAGGGAGCCAACACGGTACTTGGCAGGGAGCAGGGTCTCAGTAGTATGTGCAAATGAATAAAGAGTCATCGGGCGCCTGCCACTCATCGGGGTGCCCTTGTTGGAAAGCCACCTTGCCCTGAGCCTCTGTTTCCTAATCTGTGGAATGGGACTCCCAGGACCAGGGTGGGAACTTGGTGAGATGATGCACGGGCAGCCCACACAGTACTTTCCTTTCCTGTGTGTGT
>NW_005370271.1:2604429-2614114 GCF_000412655.1 Myotis brandtii
CCAGGTAGGAGGGACATTGTGTGGTTTGAGGGAGTATTGGAATAATGCACCCATAGGAAGTTTTGGACTTAGCCCCCCATAATCAAAGGCCCAGCTTCTTGTGGACTTGGTATTGCACCGTGAGTCCCGGCCCAAGGAGAGAGGTGACCCGGGCGGTAAACACATCTGCTTCACTTCTGTGTCCCACCCAAACCACTGCAAGCCAGGCCCAGGGTCACAGCCCGCAGGGCCCATGTCCCACTCAAACATGGATCCTGCCAGGGATGTGGGGAGCAGCAGCTCAGCTTCCTGGGAGCACATCCCACACCTTGCTGAGGGCTGTCTTGCCTGAAACAGGAGGGAGGCAGGGCCCCCACTTCTGGGAGTGAAACAGGACCTTTTGGAAGGCGGCCACCTGTGTGCAGCAGAGCCCAGGAAGCTCTGAGCCAGGACGCATCTGGCTGGCGCCGAAACAGCCTGCAGGGCAGGAAGCTGGCCTGGCTGGCGTCCAGGCGGCCTGCTGTTCTGAGAACCGAAGGAAACTGGGTCTCCGGAGCGCTTCTGCTGAGTGACCCTGGGCAAGTCACCTGAACCCACCCCCTGTCAGAGCCTCTCCTTCCTCCTGCTGGAGTCTGGAATGGCACCGACTGCCCTGTCTCCGTCTGCGGAGGTGAAAGGACTCGTGGCCTTGGGAGGACTCCAAAAGCCGTGCCCTGGGGTGCGGCCGGCAGGCCTAGTTCTGACTCCGCGCACCCACTGGGCCATGGTGGGCAGATCTCAAACCTCTCCGGACCGTTTTCCTCGTCTAAACCGGGCACAGAGAGCTCCTCTTCACAGAACTGTCTAAAGGATGAAGACACTCAGTAACGGCCCCCACAGAAAAATATTTTAGAAGAAGTTATAGGAAACGCTTCAACATCAGGATAGGAAAAACATTTTTGAATGAGAGTTTTTAAAAAGCACAAACCACAAGAGAAAGGCGTTGATGTGCTTAAAATGTTAAACTTCTGAATAAAAATGACCAACAACAAAGCGAGATGATTAGTCAAAAGAGAAGGTGCTTGCAATGCACATGACAAACAGAAAGGACTGATAAACAGAACACTAGAAAGAGTTCCTATAACGCAAGGAGGTAAAAGCAAATAACCAAATGAAAACGGGCAAAGTGAACAGAGTCACAGCAGAGGAAACATGACTGACAAAACACCGACTTCACCAGTGACGGGGGAAGTGTGATGAAAGCAAGACACGATTCACACCTATCAGCTTGGCAACAACCAGAAGGTCTGACCACAGAAGTGTTCAGAAGAGGTGAGGCGGCAGGAGACCTTATACACGGGGGAGGAGAACAAATTGGTGCAATCAAGAGAATCGTTTGGCATCATCGAAAAACCGTGAAGATATGTAGTCATGGGAACCAACAATTCTACCCTTAAGGATATTCCCCCCCAAATCGGGGGTGCCTACATACCAGGAGAAAGGTATTGATGGGTACACAGAATCATTGCCATAACCCCAAACTGGGTAACAACCTAACTGTCCAGCAACTGTAGAAGGGACAGGTCAGCACACTTCTGCAAAAGGCCAGATGGCAAATATTTGGGCTTTGCAGGCCATATGCTCTCTGCTACAACTACCCAAGGTTGCCTGAGAGTAAAAATATACATAGAAACCATGTACATGAATGGCCAAAGCTGTGTTCTAATAAAACTTCATTTATAACAACAGGCATTGGGTTGCAGTTGGCCCATGGCTGTAGTTTGAAGACCTCTGTTAGAATGATTATATAAATTATGGAACATTCATAAAATTGAATAATATTCAGCAACAAAAAATGTTACATAATAATGTATTTTTTAGCTAAAGAAATCAGATGCAAGAGGATACATACTTTTGATTCTATTACAGAAAATTCAAAGCTGGGCCGACTGAAACTGGAGTGTTCAGGGATGTGCACCAAGGTCTCCGTACTAAGAAAAAAGGAGTGATCGGCACAAGGCTCAGAACCACGGTGCCCTCTGGCAGGATGGACAGGGGAGTCACCGAAAGGGACACGCAGGAGGCTTCAGGGGGCAGCGGGCACTTTTCATGTGTTGACGTGCATGGTGGTTACACGATGCTCGTTTTGGAACAATTCGTCAAGCTGTGTAATGTATTGCATGCACTTTTTTCTCCATGTGTATTTTTTCACCAAGAAATTTTTAAAAATATGAGAACGTCTACTGTTTACTCTCACGTCCCAGGGGCTTTCCTGCAGACGGTGAGGGTGTTTCGGGAGCAAACGTCTCTGGTCAGAGTAACTGCAGAGGGCCTTGTGGAGAGTTTGCTGGACGAGAAACATGGAGGGACATAGTCATGTAAGGCCTACGGATATGGCCCAGGGGCTTGTGCTGTGCAGAGAGGGAGGGAGGAAGTCTTGGGGCTTGTGGGCTGGAACTTATTTAAGGGGAAGTCCTAAAGTGAAAGCCCATGCCCAGCCGGTGTGGCTCAATGGGTGAGTGTGGCCCTATGAACCAGGAGGTCACGGCTCCATTCCCAGTCGGGCACATGCCCGGGTTGTGGGCTCCATCCCCAGTGTGGGGCGTGCAGGAGGCAGCTGGGTAATGATTTTCTCTCATCATTGATGTTTCTATCTCTCCCTCTCCCTTCCTCTCTAAAATCAATAAAAATATATGTTAAAAAATAATTAAAGTGAAAGCCCGTATTTAGTGTCTGAGCCAGAATCAGGAAGATAAGTGGCACCTTGATTGCCAATATGCTCCTACGTCAGCCTCTTTGGGTTCTTTTTAACACTGAGCTGGGGAGACAGGATTTTGAAGGGCCATGTCCCCGGTTACACAGACCTACTCTTCCTAGTCCTCGGGGAGACTCAGGGCCAGTGCCAAAGATGTGCACACGTGTGTGTCTGTGCACACGCATTTGTGTACACACCAAGCATTTCAAACAGGCCTTTCGATACCTCCAAGATCACAGTGTTTAAATTATTTTGAAAAACATATTGGTGACCAAGAACCAAAAACATGTCCCAACTCTCATCCCAATATTTCTCCATCCAAGATTGTTTCCTCGTGATGTTGTCAGAGGCAGGAAATAAGTTTGCGCAGAGAATCTTTCACCCCTGAGTGTGATCCACACTGGTGAAAACTAGGAAACTACTTAGTGTTCAGAAATAGAAAATAATCAAGTAAGCCAATTCCAGACTCACAGGGAAATATGTCACAGTCATTAAAATCCTATTTAGCCAGAGCCGGTAATAACCAGGAGGAAAACAGGGCATGGAAGTGAAATTGCAGGATGATTACAACTGCGACAGCAACAAAACCATCCGCACAGAAAAAGACGGTGGAAGGGACTCCCGTGAAAGAGCTCTCTTCAGGG
This sequence comes from Myotis brandtii, assembly GCF_000412655.1. Lineage (NCBI taxonomy): Eukaryota > Metazoa > Chordata > Mammalia > Chiroptera > Vespertilionidae > Myotis > Myotis brandtii. The sequence continues at coordinate 2,607,787 of NW_005370271.1, forward strand.
GTGGGGATGAGATGTGGATGATTTATTTCCTCCTGATGAGGACTTCCCCAAGTCTTCAAACACAGTTTCTTTTTACAACGGCAGAAAAGCGGGTGAATATAAACACATGTAGGGAAGGCAGACATCATGAAGCTGACTTCGCAGGACAGGAGAGTCAGTAGGGAAACTGAGACCCACAGAGGCAAGGAAAGGAGGCTGCAGCTTGTCGAGCCCTTTAATGGTTTACACATCTCAGCGCCGGGCAGCGGGCAGGTGCCAAAACCAAGGCTTATGTGCAGTTCTGTTGATTCTAAGTCTGTGCTCTCACGCTCTGACCACCAGCCCCCAATCATCACCATATCATGTCATCACCATCATCTTCATCATCGATGTCCATTTGCTCAATTCAAAGACACCAGGGTATTTCCTACAATTGATATAGGCATTTTATTTTCCTTTCTAGAACCTGATTAAGTCAATGATTCATCTACAATCAATGTTGCCATGGAATGAAGGGAACACTGTAACTGTTGCTTTTTACGGAGTAGTTATTACATGCCAGGGACCGCACGTGAGCTCATCCGCTTCCTGTGCCACTCTCGAAAGGAGGCATTTCTTGGACTACTTCAGGGCTGAAGCACGAGGCTCCGAGGAATGGGTGACCTGCCCAAGACCACCCGCCCCCATTGGGCTGAGCACAGCAAGGTCAGAAATGCACTCCTACTCATCCGTGAAGCCCCAGCAGCTCACACAGGGCTGGCATGTAATTGGAACTCAGTAAAGTATCAGCTGCATTGAGTGTGGTGCCATCAGGGGAGGCTAATCTGGATCACGACCCTGAAACCTTCTTTAATGCATCATTCCGCATTCACTTAAAGCCCGGGCTGAGTTGAGTGACAAATTAGAGATCTCTCCCAAATGCCTTTCAAGTCACAGAGCCAAATCAGTTCAGCAAATTACATGTAATCAAAGAGGAAATCGATAAGTACTGAAAGCAGCAGATTCATTATGTATTTAGCACATTCAGTCCAATTTGCAGGAAGTTGGGAGAAAAACAGGCGTTAGCATGCAAATGGAGCCTCCTTTGCTCTAAGGATCCCTTTCCTCCCGCTCCATGTGCCTGGGCCTCAGGGCTTAGTCCTTGGTCAGCTGCTTCTCACTCAACACTCCCTCCCCGGAGCTCTCACGTGGACTCAGGACTTGAAATGTCTGTCTTTCGACTCCAAAGTTCACATTCAGAGCACGTTGCTAACTCCAGCCTGGTGTTTCTAAGCCCCTACTCAGCACCTCCACTCGATCACCTAATAGACAAACTCAGTCATCTAAACCTAACTCAGATCATCCCTTCAAACACTGTTCCACCCCCGCCTTCCTGGCCCCAGTGCGGCCACTCCCTCCTCCCACCAGCTCATGGAGAACCTGGGGGTCATCCCTGACTTCCCACTGCCTTTCACGCCCTGTAGCCTATCTGTCAGAAAACCCCATGGCTTCTCCTGAAATGTACTAGGATCCCAGGACTTCCAGCCCCTGGTTCAAGCCGCCATCTTCTCTGACTTGGACCTACAGCAAGTCTACCTGGTGTGGACGAAAGGGGCCACATGCTGACCTGACAAGCTCAGGGGAGGCCTGCATGGCGGTCTTGCAAACTCAGAGACTTAAAGTAACCACAAAGGATGGTCTGAAATGAAACTTTAACTAAAAGCAGTTATGGTGGGTAGTTACATCCTAGGCCGGTATCTTCACTGATAAGGTCAACCTTCACCTTAACTGAGCCTATCTGTCTTTTTGCATCTATAATAACATATCCTTGAAATGTCTGGGTAACTTGTAACTTCCCTTTTCCTGGACCCCCTGGGCCACAACCTAATGTGCTGGGCGCCAGGACAGATACCACAAATTCCTTCATTATCATGTTAATTGTTCCTGCACCTACCTAAGTATATGTCTATCATTTTATTTGTTATCCATTCCCAGGAGCTCCCCCCCTACTTTGCTTTCTTCCGCCCCTCTAGTCTATCCACCAATGGATTTCATGTAACCACCTATGTCCCTTCCTTTGATTGCAATGCATAAATATAGATGTAACCCGCCATTCTCTGGAGCATTATCTCAATTTGTTGAGGTTGTTAACGTAAAAAACCATCCACAGTTTGGCTCAAATAAACTCACAAAAATTCTTTACAGGTTTCAATGGTTTTTTACGTTAACAACCTCAACAAATTGAGATAATGCTCCAGAGAATGGCGGGTTACATCTATATTTATGCATTGCAATCAAAGGAAGGGACATAGGTGGTTACATGAAATCCATTGGTGGATAGACTAGAGGGGTGGGAGAAAGCAAAGTAGGGGGGGAACTCCTGGGATTGGATAACAAATAAAATGATAGACACATACTTAGGTAGGTGCAGGAACAATTAACATGATAATGAAGGAATTTGTGGTATCTGTCCTGGCGCCCAGGTTTTGGGGTGTGGACGAAAGGGGCCACATGCTGATCTGACAAGCTCAGGGGAGGCCTGCATGGCGGTCTTGCAAACTCAGAGACTTAAAGTAACCACAAAGGATGGTCTGAAATGAAACTTTAACTAAAAGCAGTTATGGTGGGTAGTTACATCCTAGGCCGGTATCTTCACTGATAAGGTCAACCTTCACCTTAACTGAGCCTATCTGTCTTTTTGCATCTATAATAACATATCCTTGAAATGTCTGGGTAACTTGTAACTTCCCTTTTTCTGGACCCCCTGGGGCACAACCTAATGTGCTGGGCGCCAGGACAGATACCACAAATTCCTTCATTATCATGTTAATTGTTCCTGCACCTACCTAAGTATGTGTCTATCATTTTATTTGTTATCCAATCCCAGGAGTTCCCCCCCTACTTTGCTTTCTCCCACCCCTCTAGTCTATCCACCAATGGATTTCATGTAACCACCTATGTCCCTTCCTTTGATTGCAATGCATAAATATAGATGTAACCCACCATTCTCTGGAGCATTATCTCAATTTGTTGAGGTTCAGCAGTTGTCCACAGTTTGGCTCAAATAAACTCACAAAAATTCTTTACAGGTTTGAATGTTTTTATGTTAACATCAGCTACCCAGACCTTAGCCCCTACACAGCTCTTCTCATCACAGCGCCCCCGGCGAGCCTTTCAAATATAAGTCTAATCTATGCCATTTTTCTGCTTAAAAACGCCCAGTGGCTCCCAAGGCACTCAGAGGAAAGCCTTCGTTCTAAGTCTGGACTTACCAGGCCAAGAGGTCCAGCCCCTGTGCCCCTTCTGACTCCGCTCCAGCCCCAGCCGCCTGGCCATTGCCCCCACAAGCCCGGCATGCCCCTCAGAGGGCCTCTGCTAGGACCTGGGTCTGCCTGTCGGGGACACCCTTCCCAGTGTCTGCTGGCTAATGCCCCACCCCCTTCAGGGCCTTGACCAGGTGGCTCCCTGCACCCTACTTAGCAGAGCCACGCAACTGCACCCGCCACTCACCTCCTCTTCTAAGCTCTGTGTGAAGTACTGACTTTCTCTGCTCTGTTGCTTGTGCTCTGCATTTCCCAGGCGGAATAAGGTCTATGAGAGCAGGAACCTTTATCTGTTTTGTCCATAGATTTACCCCAATGTACAAAACCAGGCCTGGCACAGAGCAGTTGCTCAAGAAATAGTCGTCCCGACTTCCAGCCCCTGGTTCAAGCCGCCTGGCTGCGCAGGCCACCTCACATCACTGTCCCGTTTAAAGTCCCCACCATCCTGTGCATAACTGCACAGGCAGAGAGGCCAGGTGGTGAGGAGGAAGGGCGTGGCCAAGGCCAGAGTCAGTGCCAGGGCAGCTGCTGCCCTTGAGTCTGGGTGAGTGCAGGGCACAGGACCGCCACTCTGCAGGCAGGGCCCGGCCCAGATCCCAAGGGCCCTGGATGCCCGGACCTTACCTGGGCCAGGGGTTCTCACACTACAGTGAGCATCGGATCACTGGGGGCTGGTTAAACACAGAGTCCTGGGTTCTAGAGGGGTTCAGGCCAGGCCTCCCCAACATGTGCCACTTTGGCATGTGGATTACTTTGAGCTGAAGGCAATTGAGACCCTGTGGGCTCACAAGAATTTTTTACCTCTTTCTTAAAGGATTTAAATTAAGGGCCTTGCCCATAATTAGAGTTATCACTAGAGATAACTTTTTATGACCTAGCTCCAGGGCAGGGCACACTTCTACCCACAGAACATCTGCTCTTCTCATCCTCCTCCCCTCGGAAGCCCGAGGTGCCTGACCTCATCCTTGGATCAGAATGCCATGTACACCCCATTTTCCCCGTCCGTCTCTGAACCTCCCACGTATGGGGGGCCTCTGGCTCGCTCATGTGTGTGTCCCGGACATCATTTCTCCTGTTGATCTAATCTGTCTCGTGTAGATTGAATTATCAGACAGCTGATGGAGGAAAGGCTTTTCTTCCCCCGCAGCCCCACCTCCAGTGTCTGAGTCCCTGAGTCTGAGGTGCAGGGTGGGGCAGGGCGCTGCTTTTCTAGCCGGTCCCCTGGTACTGCTGCTGCAGCTGGTCTGGCCTCACTGTCAGACCCCTGCAGTGGGCGGGGAGCCCCTGGGGGCTTCACAGGAGGGGCGGAGTCTTCTTTGAAAAGGGGCGAGACCAGGCTGCAGCCTGAGGAGCAGCAGAGGGCAGTGGGCCCAAGAGCAGGTCAGGGGCGCCCAGTGCCCCCTCGGGCCGCGGTCCTTTCTTCCAGAACATCTCAGCAGATGCAGCCTCCTGGCTCCTTGCTCCCTTCACATTTTAAATTATCTGCCAGAGCGTGATTCCCACAGCCACCCCCGCTAGGGGCGGGTGTAAGTCAAGACAGCTCCAAAGTTCGTGATTTCAGCAAAAAAGGAGCCCAAGTGATGAGTCGGAGGGGTGGGAGGGCAGGTGGTAGCCCTGGAGGGGGAGTCCAGCAGGGCCCGAGATAAGCCTGGTTTCCTTAACTGTCAGGTCAGTTACCCAAGAACTTCCCAGCAGGCTGCTCTGCTCTGCCCCAGGCCTGGAAGGGGCCTGACTGGCCCGCCCTCCCAAGGTGTCTTCCTTTCAATAGTCACGCATTTATTCAACACTGAATCTGAAAAATGTATAACTAGCATACCCAATCTGTGCTGTTATGAAGAATTATTTCTTAGAGTAGAGCTTACGTTTTTTAAAAACTTTTTAAAAGTGAGTTGATCTCAAGAAAATATTAATCACACAATGTGTATCCAGCAATTGTCTAACGCATACTGGCTGTTCAAGGATCAATTCATTAAAGCCTTATTACAACGCTATAAGGTAGGTGCCATCATTATAACCATTTTTCAGATGGAGACAGAGAGGTACACAGTGGTCGAGCAATGTGCCCACGGTCGCACAGTAGGTGGTGGAGGAAGGACTGTAACCCAGGCAGCCTAGATTGAGAGTCTGTGCTCTTAGCCACCTCCCTGCAACATGGGCAGGATGTGGCAAACATCACACAATGGTCTTCCAAACACCGATGCTTGAGAAGTACCCAGCAAGCCCCCCTCCTCCGCCTCAGCCACTGCCACACCCCAAATGCACCAAAATAACGAGGCAGGAAGCATGTTGTAAGAAGAATCAGGTCCTTCCAGCCACTGAACCTCCCCAGAGGATGGCGGGGAGGGGTTGAGGGAGGAACGGTACCCAGGTCTGTCTTCTCTGAACATGAACTGTCCGTGTGACCCATCTCGTCCTCCCCTCCTTGACAAGTGGGAAGCAGCGAGGGACACAGGGAGCTGCCACTCCAAGGGCAGGTGAAATGGAGCAGGAGAGGCCACGCCAGGGCCACCATAGGAGTCTTCAGTCACACGAGAAGGGTGTAATGAGGACTCATCCAGATCAATCTTAGCTATTGCAAGTGTCTGTAGCCCTCCAAACCCCCACACCATAAAGAAATTTACTATCTATCTGTGGTATTAATATTTCATAGAGCAGGGTGGGGATGTATAATCAGGGTAAATGTCTTAAATAGCTCCCCAGGGGGCATAATAAAAAAAAAAGGCCGAAAACACTGAATTAGAACAAACAGATTGTATAATATGTATATACTAGAGGCCCGGTGAACGAAATTCATGCACGGGTAGGGTCCCTAGGCCTGGCCGGCAATCAGGGCCGACCGGGGCCTTCCGGCTGTTGGCCAGGGCCTCCCTTCCCTGGCTGCCGGTTGCCGGCTGGGGCCTTCCTTTGTTCCATGCCGCCCCCTGATGGTCAGTGCACATCATAGCGAGTGATCGAACTCCCGGTCACCCAGTCAAACTCTCAAGGGGACAATTTGCATATTAGGCTTTTATATATATACTAGAGGCTCGGTGCACAAAAATTTGTGC
>NW_005370271.1:2614797-2625755 GCF_000412655.1 Myotis brandtii
GCTTCTATAATTGAAACACTGTTGCAGCTCCAGCTCTGAGGCCCGGCTGGCTGAAAGCAGGTTTTTGGGGTTTGTTTAGCTTCTATAATTGCAACATTGTTTCTTAGAGTGCAGCTCAGAGGCTGGCAGCGGCAGGCGGGGAACCTTGGCTTCCTCCATCACTGGAGCAAGCAAGCCTCCTGTTCACTTCAGCTGCCTGGCTGCCAGCCGCCATCTTGGTTGGCAGTTAATTTGCATATCGCCCTGATTAGCCAACGGGAAGCGTGTCGGAGGTATGGTTAATTACCATGTTTGTCTATTATTAGATAGGATAGATGAGGCAATAGGGGAGATGCTATTTACTGAGTATCTGATGAAATACTGTCAATGGTATAATAATAGATGTGATAGTGGTATTGTGGTTTTTCAAGATTCCTTATTTTTCAGAGATAACTTCTGAGCTTTGCAGATGAAACAGAGCAAAGGGGAGAGACAAAGACAGAGCCAGAGAGATTCCCTGATGCATCTCAGAGCAATGGGCTCCTTCTTGCTGTGTTTTGGGACCCACCTTTTCTTAGACCGAGGTTGCTAACTAGTAACCTGTGGGTCAAATTCAGCCCACAGTTATGTTCTGTCTGACCCTTGCCATGTTTCAAAACTATTTGAGCCAACATTTTAAAATGAGAGGTTTCACGGACAAGTCCTCATTTCTAGCTTCTCTTGAAAATCAGACCCGCCGGAACTTGGACCTGAGCCCCTAAAAGTGCCTCTGCGCTTCCAGTCACCATGGCCACCCCAGGTTGTATTGAAAAGGAATGCCCACGTTCATGTTCTGCTGCTTCCTGCCTTTTCCTTCCCTGCCAGCCCTCAGTGCCCAGAAATTATATTAGCAGTGGCCGCCAGTCCTTGTGGCCAGCGGTGAGCCAGGCTGAGTTTGGCTGCATTCTCTCATTGAGCCTCCAATCAGCCAGGGGTTGGGCACTGCGATCATTTCTATTTTACGGATGACAACACCAAGGCACAGAGAGATGAGGTGACTTACTCAAGGCCACACAGCTATTGGGAATTTACACCTACTCTTCTGGATCCCAAAGCCAGTGTTTCATCTGCCATCCTAGCTGTTCTCCCTTCATGTGACCACACCACTCAGGCTCAGTCTCCCTCGGACAGTCCTGATCCGAGTGAGGGAGGCTCCCTGGGACCTGGCCTGGGCCTTGTTGGTTCCCTAGCAGGGACGTACCTGCTGTGTTTGACACCCAGAGTGGATCATCTTTCTAGCATCCTTTCTGCTATGCGATGTGGGTGTCCTAGCTAATAAAGAGGGAATATAATTGACCATCACACTGTCACAAAGACGGTGGCGCCCATAGCCACAACTCTGCTATGCGATGTGGGTGTCCTATCTAATAAAGAGGGAATATGCAAATTGACCGTCACACTGTCACAAAGACGGTGGCGCCCATAGCCACAAGATGACGGCACCCAGTCCCTTCAGCCCCGCTGGAGTCCCACAGTCCTTTCAGCCCAGCGGGAAGGGGGGGGGGGCGGCAGGCACATGGTGCAGCTGGATCCTCCCTCAGTCCCCCAGCCACCCAGGGCCAGCCTGAGGCACAGGCAAGCCTCAGATGGTGGCTGCCCAGCCCCCCAGGGCCGCCCAAGGCTCGGGTAACCAGGGCCGGCCGAGGCTTGCGCTGCCGGCAGTGGCAGCAGCAGAGGTGTGATGGGGGCATTGCCTTCCCCTGATCGCTGGGTCGCCTCCCGCCCCTGAGGGTTTCTGGACTGTGAGAGGGGGCAGGCCGGGCTGAGGGACCCCCACCTCCAGTGCATGACTTTTCATGCACCGGGCCTCTAGTTAAATTATAATGATATAAAATAATGCTCTAAAGTAAAACTGTTTATCTTTCATGTATTAACAAGAATTTGCCCTATCAAACCAAAAACATTATACTTCACAGTGTGTAGCATGTTTCACTGTGTTAAACTTCAAACACAAATGAAAACTCCAAGAAGTTGGGTGCAATGACAGAGGAAACTTCAGTTTAGTTTCTTCGCCTTTGAAATTATTGTGCCTTCACTTACTTCAAACCTATTGTTCAAACACAGGGGTAAAAACCCCTCCCAGGGAGAACTTGAACGATTCCAGGCAGTTATGAACTTGCTCTCAAAATAAGTGCGTACAGCTGAGTCTGCGTGTAGCCGTCAACTGTATAACAGGGAGTTCTCAGAATTCATCCCATGTAGAGTAATATTGCTTAAAGAATAAGTAATAAAAACAGACTGATCTGAAACTGACATATATTATTAAACTCTCTGCAATAACCACAGTAACTGTTCAAAACTTACACCAACAAAAGATTTTTTCACGGAGGAATGAATATTTTATTACTAAGATCATTTAGAATTTCAGGCATCTGGTGATATTACAAAAGCAAACTGAGCTTTAGTTCGGTTCATTATTGCTGTTAACCAGTTAACTGCCATGTGTCCAAAACGGAAACCATCCCCACACGCCATGATATTTTGAATTTCATTGCATCTATAGACACTTATGGCGTACAAAGGGTTAACTTCTTCTTTTAAAATATACTTTTATTGATGTCAGAGAGGAAGGGAGAGGGAGAGAGAGATAGAAACATCAATGATGAGAGAGAATCATTGATTGGCTGTCTCCTGCACGCCCCACCCTGGGGATAGAGCCTGCAACCTGGGCATATGCCCTGATCAGGAATAGAACTGTGACCTCCTGGTTCATAGGTCAACGCTCAACCGCTGAGCCACGCCAGCTGGGCTGGATAATGTACTTCATATTGCCTCTCTGGCGACCCTGCGTGCTCACATCCTCCCCTGGGCCCCGAAGAGGCCTAGCCCTCACGTGGGTGCTCACTGGAGCAACAGAGGGGGGGCAAGCCCAGAATTTGGTACCAGAAGAATGGTGGGAGCACTGGTTCTGCCACTCCACCCCTTTAAGCCTCGGTTTCCTCCTCTGCTAAACAAGGCCCAGCAAACAGGTGTTAGGAGGAGGAAGTGAGATTGCACCGTGAGCGGAAGTTCTTTATAAGCCACGAGGCAGGTACAACCCAGCCAGTATTCTTTTCTTTAAAAAAAAAAATATATATATATATTTTATTGATTTTTTTACAGAGAGGAAGGGAGAGGGATAGAGAGTCAGAAACATCGATGAGAGAGAAACATGGACCAGCTGCCTCTTGCACACCCCCCACTGGGGATGTGCCCGCAACCAAGGTACATGCCCTTGACTGGAATCGAACCCGGGACCCTTCAGTCCACAGGCCGACACTCTATCCACTGAGCCAAACCGGTTAGGGCCAGCCAGTATTCTTGATCGACAAGCATTTCAGGAGGAACACAGTTTGCAGTGCACAGCTTATCGAGCACTCCTCTGTGTCTGGGAACTGTTCTCTGGGCACAGCTGGGTGTCCTACAATTCAGTCCCATCCTGACAATGCCTGCCCGTAGTGAGCGCAGACTCAAGGCTGTCCCAAAGACTGTCCCCACTTTAGACACCAGTCGCAAGTCCCAGGTTGCCACCTACACCACTGACCAACCAACCAGCTATGAATGCAGGGTTTCCCATACCCTCCTCCTCAGATTCGAGAATTCGCTAGAATGACTCACAGAATTCAGGGAAGTGTTTTACTTGCTATTACTAGTCTATTATAAAGGCTACAGCTCACAGCCAGCCAGCTGGAAGAGATGCAGGGCAAGGTGTGGGGGAGGGGGAGGGCATGGAGCTCCCACGCCCTCGCTGGCTACCCACGCTCCCAGGACCTCCACGTGCTCACCGACCCGGAAGTTGCCTGAACCCCAGAGTTTAGGGATTTCTACAGAGATTTTGCTCCGTAGGCATAAATCATTGGCCATTAGTGATTAACTTGATCTCCAGCCCCTCACCTCTACCCTGAGGTTTGGGGTGGGGCTAAAAGTTCCAACTCCCTAATGATGGCTTGATCTTTCTGGCAATCAGCCCCCATCATGAAGCTATTTCGGGACCCTCAGCTACCAGGTATTTTGTTAGCATACAAAATACACTCTTACCACACTCAGAGATTCCACAGGTTTTAGGACTTCTGTGCCAGGACCCGCTAGGGACAAAGACCAAATAGTTGTCATAATCTGCCACTTGGCATGTACCATCTTATTTAATGTCTTCTTCGTAATTCTGTGAGGTGGATGCTGCCATTCCCCTTCAGATGATTAGGAAATTGAGGCTCAGAGAGGTTAGGGGACTCGCCTAAGGTGTCACAGCCAAGCCAGGATTTGAACACTGGTTCTGCACCATTCCGAGCTGCCAGATGCAAGAAGGGATGGCTCACCCGGCTCGCTGGGGATGGAAAGGAGACAGGTGGGTTCTGGGCATCACCCTGAAGCCAGGGCCACAGGAACCAGCTTGTTGAGAAGTGAGGGCTACTGACCCTGGGTGGAAAGTCACCGGAAGCTAATTAAGTGCTAATGAAGGAAGGTGGGGGTGCTTGCTTGCTCTTGCTTATTTAGCAACTGAGTGGAAGAAGGGTCAAAGTGATCTTTTGCTTCGGGCCAGGCAGCCAAGAAGCTTCTAGAACAAGTAAGATGATGCCTTGGGGGACCAGTTGGCAAACGACCAGGGAGTTGCTGGGGGAGACAAAGCAACTGGAAGCAGATCTGCAGCCCAATGTTAGATGTTGGAAACTAAAGCAGAGAGACAAGAAAAGACCTGCCTAAGGTCAAACAGCCCAAGTGCCAGGGTCAGGCACTGGACCCCCGTCCACGGGACAGCATGGCCCGGGGCGTGTCCATGGTGTGTGGCCACCCCGGAGTGGCACAAGGGACCAGGGTCTGGACATCCCCCTCGGAGGCCACAGACTCTCATCCCTCACAGCAGAAGCTCCCACAGGAGTGACAGCTCTGCAGCCTCTGCCAAGGACTTTTTCTATTCTGGGAGCAGGATGTGCAATTAGCATAAATTTGAATACATTCTTCATTTTTTAACAGGAAATGTAAATACTTGAGAAAAGAGATTGAAAAGCTCATGTCAACAAGTAAAATTGTGCGCCAGCCTCTAAATTCTACCTCACGAACTTCCTTCTGCCTGAGAAGCCCGCCCTCGTCTTTGCTGCCTAACAAACTCCTCTTCACCCTTCAAGGCCCAGCTACAAGGTCACGTCTCCGCGGAGCTTTTCGGGAGGCTGAGGGGCAGATGGCTATTACCCTTCTACCTCCCTGGGGACAGGTACCCCCTCGCTCACAGCCCATCGCACTGTATTCTCACCTGCCCTGGCAGTGAGCCACCGGGGTTTGTCCTGCCTCAAGTCCACATGGCTCAGGGGACTGGCTGGGCCGAAAGGCTCTAAGTTCTCTCAATGCTGCAAGCGCCTTGACACTCTGTCTGCAACACCCAGCCTCAAACTGAGACACCTCACACCCCAAAAGCTGTCGGGCTGACTTCAGACTTGTTTGCACAACTTCCTTTGTCTTTGGGGTGTGTGCGGAGGGTCTGCCCAGCCGAGACTGTCCTCCCCAGTGCAGTGAGAACGCCAGTGGTTTGCCCATACTGTCAAGGTTCCTCTACAGCAGCGGTTCTGAACCTGTGGGTCGCGACCCCTTTTGCCTAAGACCATCAGAAAACACATATATAATTACAAGACCCCTTTTGCCTAAGACCATCAGAAAACATATATAATTACATATTGTTTTTGTGATCAATCACTATGCTTTAATTATGTTCAATTTGTAACAATGAAATTGGGGGTCACCACAACATGAGGAACTGTATTAAAGGGTCGCGGCATTAGGAAGGTTGAGAACCACTGCTCTACAGAGTCCAAAATTATCCCAAATAGATCCCAAATACAGTCAGATGGCAGCCCCTGGAGACCCTCCCTCCAGCCTGCGGGGCAAGGCCTATACTTGGATATTTAAATAAAAATAGCTCACACTCCCATTCTAGAAACCCACATTTCTCCCAGCCAGCCCTTGCTCTCATCTCCTCCTTCCTCTGAGTTCTCACCCTCTGAGCTATCTTTGCCTCCCAGGCCTCCCCTGGGCACCAACCCGATTACCTCTCTCCCCCAAATTATCTCACACGCAGGGTTCTGTGCGTAACAGACTTTCACTGAAAGTTTAGGGCAATGGAGGGTGGTTACTGCATGTCAAACAGCACTGGCAACAGCTTCCACTTGAATATTGTCCTAAGATCCCACCCTCAGGAGTGGCCACACTCACCCTTAGATGCTAGATTACTGACACCTTTTCCTGCCTCTTTCCTTCCACAACCATCTGTGTAGCCCCTCTAAGCTCCCTGTCTTCCCCTTCTACACACATCTCCTCTGTGATGGAGGCAGCAGCTCTCTGGTCTCTACTCTGCTTGAAGCTCTGGGCATATGTATGTGCGCGTGCACACACACACACACACACATACACACACACACTGCACACTGCACACACACACAGTTCTCAGCAGTTTCTCCTCCCAGGCCTTCAGCCTCCCTTCATACACAACGAAAGGTCTGGTATTAGCCATGAGTGCCACTCTTCAGTCCTTCACTCCAGGCACTGCCCTGGCCCTGCGGATGCAGCAGTGCCCCATAGACAAGGTCCCTGGCCTCTCGTTCTCACAGACCATAAACACATGAACAACTGGCATCAGGCCTTCAGCCTCCCTTCATACAAAATGAAAGGTCCGGGATTAGCCGTGAGTGCCGCTCTTCAGTCCTTCACTCCAGGCACTGCCCCGGCCCTGCGGATGCAGCAGTGCCCCCATAGACAAGGTCCCTGGCCTCTCGTTCTCACAGACCATAAACACATGAACAACTGGCAGACTCCAAACAACAAGGTCAGGGGTGTCTGGGGAGCTACTGTAAAGGCCAGCGGGGGTAGGCCTCCCAGAAATGGTGACTTTCCAGCTGAGAATCAGAGAATGACGAAGAGCCAGCCATTATAAGAACATTCCAGGCAGAAATAACAGCAAAGGTGGGGGAATAAACCTGACCTTTTTAGGAAAGCAGACAGGAGGCCAGCGTGGCTGAGGGTGGTGAGTGAGGCACGGCAGGAAGGAGGCGGGTGGGGGAGGCAGGCAAGAGGCCGGCCAGCGCTGAGGGACGGAAGCCAGAGAGCAGGGGCGGATTTTGTTCCAACTGAGGAGGAGGGTCCTTGGAGGGTTTGAGAAAGGGTGTGCCTGATGTTATCATGCAGAAAATGCTTTTAAAAATATGACCTTTTCTCCTTTCTTTCCTTTGGATTCATACTGGCCGCATCCAGCACCCTGCCTGCCTCCTTCTCCCTTGCACGTCCACTTCCTTAATCACTAAGCCCACAGGACATCAGATCCTGGTCAGCATCAAATAGTCTCAGGATAAAAGCCTCAGGTCTGTTGACCACAGAAACAGTTTCCTTCAAACTAGAGGTAACGCCTAGACTTCAGTTGTGTTTCAGCCCCAGATCCATGGAGTGGGAAGACCCTACGGACCGCACCCCCATGAAGCCAGACAGAACAACGCCATGCTGACGTCAGGCCCTGACACAGTGACCCACTTCCCTGGCCCCAGCCAGTCACCACAGCGCATGACCCCAACTCTTCATCCACCACGACTGATCGTGTTTCCTGTACACAGTGGACCTGTGGGGGCCATTGGCCCAGGAATTCTGGCACTGGCTCCCCTGCGACTGCGGGCTTGGTGCCATTTCCTCAACTAATGACCCCTTACTTTCTTCGCTACAGACTCCTGCTGCCATTCGATGAGACGTCGAAGCGTGCAGGAAGCCCTTCTCATGTGCTCCGTAACCCATCGAGTGTGGGGCGCCTGTGAGCTGCGATGTTTGCGCTCTTTCGGGGTCCTCTCCGCAAGTCAGGACCTCTGCCTTCGCCCTCAGGCTGCCTTAACACTCTCCACAAATGGCTGTTGGGGCGATGTTAGCAACAGCAGGTTCTCATTTCCTTTCATTCTTTTTTAAAATATATTTTTATTGATTTCAGAGAGGAAGGGAGAAGAGAGAGATAGATACATCAATGATGAGAGAGCACGCCCCCTCCTGGAGATCAAGCCTGAAACCTGGTATGTGTCCTTGACTAGAATCGAACCCAGGACCCCTCAATCTGCAGGCTGACACTCTATCCCAGTGGTTCTCAACCTTCTGGCCCTTTAAATACAGTTCCACATGTTGTGACCCAACCATAAATTTTCGTTGCTACTTCATAACTGTAATGTTGCTACTGTTATGAATCATAATGTAAATATCTGATATGCAGGATGGTCTTAGGCGACCCCTGTGAAAGGGTTGTTCGACCGCCAAAGGGGTCGCGACCCACAGGTTGAGAACCCCTGCTCTATCCGCTGAGCCAAACTGGCGAGGGCTCATTTCCCTTCTTATTTGCTTTTCCAGGCCAGTTGCTCTGGCCCTGTATCCTGACCTTTCCCAGGACCTCACTGTGTGAGCCACTGGCAGGCAGGCAAGGGTGACATTTGCCACTGGCAGTGGAGCCAGGGCGGCACCTCCCTGGGTGAGCTCCAGAGGAAACAAGGCCAAGAAAGGAGAGCGTGAGGACGCTCCCGAACGGTCTTGTTGCAATATCCCGACACCCCTGCGAAGGAGACGCTAGTATTGCTCCCGTTTTCCAAGCGGAGAAACGGAGACCTGTCCCCCGTAGCATGCTTGGTGGGTGTCGGGCCAAGATTCACACCCAGCCTGTCGAACTCCATGCGCTAAGTTCTGGGCCACCCACTCCACACCTGGGACCAACCAGCAGCTTTGCTGCTCATTGAGGACATTTCCCAAACACAAAGGCTCCCTACCTCCTAGAGACGTGGTCGGCAAACTGTGGCTCTCGGGCCACATGGGCTCTTTGGCCCCTTCAGTGTGGCTCTTCCACAAAATACCACGTGCGGGCGCGCACGTACAGTGCAATTGAAACTTCGTGGCCCATGCACAGAAGTCAGTATTTTGTGGAAGAGCCGGTATTTTGTGGAAGAGTCACACTCAAGGGGCCAAAGAGCCGCATGTGGCTTGCAAGCCGCGGTTTGCCGAACCGCAGTTTGCCAACCACTGTACTAGAGTAAGTCCCCTTTCAGAAAGCTGACTAAGCATCTGCTGTGTCTGAGGACCTGACTAGGTTCTGGGACTCAGAAGATAGTAAGTCACGGCATTCTTAGGAGCTCATGGTCCGAGAGATCATTAATTCCCAGAGCAGTGAGACGGAGGATGGGGACAATGGACAGAGGCTCCTGGACGTTGGAGATGGGGTGAGGAGAGGTCAGGAGAGAGCTGAGACCTGATGGAGAGTCAGGAAGCCAGGAAAGGGCATTCCAGGCAGAGGGTGGCATGTGCAAAGGCACTGAGGCACACAGGGGGCATCATGAGAGCTGCAAGGGGCTCGGGATTGTTGGAACCCAAAGTCCAGAGTAAAGACACTGCTGGGAGATGTGGCAGGAAAGGTAACTGGGTCAGATAGCCCCTTCACTCTTCATTCATTCATTCATTCATTCAAGGAATATCCATTGAGCACCAAAGAGTCAAGTGCTCTGCGAGGGCCAGTGGGTGTAGAAGGGAACGAGACTCAGAGCTGGAAGTGTGGAGGAGGGAGATGGACAAGGAACAAGTGGACAAGCAAACGAGAGTTTCAGAGAGAGGTGGATAAGGAGAAGGCTTTGAACACCAGGCCCAGGGGTCTGAGGGGGTAGGGAGCCCAGAAGAATGGGGGGCAGAGGAGAGATGCGGTGAGATCTGTGTTTAGAAGCCCACCCACACAGGGAGGCTGGGGCCACAGCCTAGGCCGGGCACACAGTGGCACTCAGATAGCACTAGGGCCCTGGGCCACAGGGTGCTTCTTGACTCCTCCAGCCTTGCTGTCCCCAAGGACATCTGTAACAGGGCCAGACGCCTCCTAATCACTCAGCTGGCTCCACGCCCAGCAAGGACTGTGGGGAAGGGACATCTTGATAAGCACTAAAGCTCCGCATTGACCCCAGAGGAGGAGGCAGCCAGAGTCCCTCACGCTCTGCTGCTGACCGGCTGGCCAAGGTTTCCCAGGGCCGCATCCATCCCCTGAACGGATGGGCATGGAGATCTGACTGGGCGTCGAGAGCTTCGAGCGAGACCCCTGCTCCTGCCCTGACTGGCGTGTGCCCCGGGTGGGCTGCCCCCCCAATCTGGGCTTCTGTTTCCTTCTTGACAAAACAGGGACAAGAATCCCACTTTCCCACCTCACAGAGCTGTGCTGGGGAGCAGGTCACCCATTCTCTCCCCAACCTGCAGGCTCTTACTGAGCACTGACTGGGGATAGTCATGCCAGGCGGGCAGGACAGGTGGCTCACAGAGCAAGAGGAGTAAGTCACTCACATGCACTGAGCACTGACTACGACCCAGACTCTGCTCGAATAGCACGTGGATTTGCCTCATTCAATTTCCATAGCAACCCAATGAGGTGGGCTCTCTCATCGCCCCCTCTTTGCAGACTAGGAGAACAACAGGAAGAAACTACACCTGCCCATGGGACAGGCCCACAATTAATAGTAGCAGCAAAAGGGAATGTGACCTTGGTCTGAGTCCAGGCTGTCCTCCTAACCATTGGAACACACAGCCTCACAGCCCCCTTGGGCTCACGGCCTAGTGAGAGGGACATAGTTTGAAAAATACTCAAAAACAAAACACGAATGTAGAGTTAAAAACTGATTGGCGGGTACAAGATTTACGTAAGAGCTGGAAACATTAGTGCTTCCCGACACAGGTCGCTGTGTTATTTACATGCCCTGCCCCAGCTGTGGCAGCTGATCAGATCGTTCAGCCAATCCTGAGACATTTCCGGGGCCAGGCTGTCTCTGGGCCCCGAAACGCAGAGATGAAAGTAATTGGTACAACCCTGCCCCTGCCCTCAGGGACTCCCAGAGTGCCCACAAATAATTGCCAGATCAGACAGAAAGGACACAATGTTCGGGGAGAGTGCAGCTCAGATGGGAAGGAGTTTAGAGCCAAGCGGTCTCTTCTGCATT
>NW_005370271.1:2625852-2681575 GCF_000412655.1 Myotis brandtii
GGGGGTAATGAGGGTGGGGAGGAGAGGCTTTGGGGCAGCAGCTGCCTTGAAAAGCATGGTGGCTCCCTGACCACCCCTCCTGGTCTCTCCCTCTCTCACTCCCATCTCATGGCCTTCTCGCTGTTTCTAGAACTCAAGCTCATCCTGCCCCAGGGCCTTTGCACTTGCTGTTCATTTTGTCTGGAATGGTCAATGCCCTCCCTCCATTTTTCCACCACTGATCTCTTATCATCTGGGCCTCATATCAGATGTCGCCTCTCCAGACATTTATCATTTCTTGGCTACTTGGCCTCAGGCCAGCCATCGTATCAGGGAGGTCAAGGAGGAGCAGATACCTAATTTCTCTCGCTTGTGCCCTGGGAAGTATGAGGCGAACATGTGATCTAGCCTTGGCCACTCCAATGAGACAACCAGAAACTATTCCCAGTGGTGAGAACAATCAAGTCCAGGATCCGCAGGGCGGCAGAGACGGGGCCGGGCAGGGGCGGCAGCTTCCCGGCTGACAGTCCCATGGCCGGATTTAGCTGAGGTCTCACCTCCTAAGTCCCGTTCTCTATTCCTGTTGGTTCAACCAGCTGCCCCAGGCCCGCACTCAGCTCCTGCTCAGCATGCATTAGCAGCGCTGTTTCCTGCGTGTACGGCCGCCTCTCCACTCCCTTCCAAAGCAGCTGCCTCTGCTCAGCTGCACCAGTCACACTGCCCAATGACCACGGGGCTCATTCCTGAGAGCCTGTCACGTCAGTTAAGTTACCCTGTGGAACTATCTTTACTTCTCTCCCAACTCGAATGCATGCGTCCTGAGAGCAAAGGTCAGACCTACTTTGTTCACAGTCACATCCTCAGGGCCTTGGCCAGTGGCTGGCACAAAATCAGGGGCAGAAAATCAATCCGTGATTGTTGAATGAGCATGTGAAGAACTATGGAGGGAAGGGTATGCTAGCAGAAGGAACAGCATAAGCAAAGGCTAGGAGGCAGGAAGTATTGGGGAACCGCAAATCCACACAGAAATAAGGGAGAGGAGGGAGTGGGCACTTGCAGTGGGCAATGGTCGTCCTGCCCACCCCCCAGCCTCGAGGGTATCGGCCGGGCCCATGGCCAGGGCCCCTGCAAAGGCAGCAGATCTACCAACCACTGCCACGTGTGCGCCCTGACTGTGCTGGGGGCAGTAACACTCCTCTCGCCTCATCCCCACAGTGAGCCCATGAGGCGGTGCCAACATCCCCACTGTCGGTGAGAAGAGGGGGCCCAGGAAGATCAGTGAAGGTCTGCCCACGACCACGCGCTTCCAAGGAAAGGCGGGCTGACTCTGGGCCCCACACTGATCGCGCTGCAGGGCTTATCAGCAACAAGGGGGGCTGACCTGCAGGCCCCAGAGTCACAAAGAAAGCCCCCCACCAGCCTCGGCCTGAAACCCACAACGACAGGGACTCAGCCATGACATTGCCTAAAGTTCCCACCCGGGCAGGTTTGGGGAAGAGAGGAAGGGCGGAAAGACCTTGGAGCAGCTCTAACAGGAACAGGCCAGAATCCATCTGAGCTTTAGGAAAACCTCCGGCGAGGGGGGGAGGGGGGAGCAGGAAGGGGGAAGGTGCTGGGCGTGGGGCACCCTGGGAGGTCATGGTCCACTTGCGCGTCAAGGTCAGGGCCGAGTGGGACTGGACACAGGGCTGCTTCTGGCTGTACCGGGCCACCTAGGACATTTCGCGTGTGTCCCAGAGGCAATGCCAGGGGTGCCCGCCTGCCGGCAGATAAGACCTGTGGGTAAGGTCACAGGGAGGCGTATTGTTGCCTGTTAGTCTGGGGCCTCGGCAGCTCCGTCAATCATTAGCGGCGATTAGGGGCCTCCGGAACCTACCGCCCTCCGTGCCCAGCAGTTTCCCACCTGTTTGCCCAAACACCACTCCACCTCCCCACGGGAACCTTGACCTGCTGGGCTCCCAGCTGCCCGTTTGGAACAGCTTTCTCCCCACAGACAGGGGAGCAATCAGATCACCTGAGGTGGCGGCCATTGACCTGAGGGGCTTCATTATTGCCCCTCGAGTGGCCTGAGGCAGTCCAAAGGGTCTGGCTCCAGCCTCTTTGGGACCTGCTTTCAAATTCTGACGCCCTCACTGCTTTGAGCTTCAGCTGCTCCTTCTATCAGTCAAAGGGTGTTGTGAGGATGAATGAGCTAGCATCTGTGAATGCTTGCGCTCAATAGATAATTCCCCACATCATCTTTCTGTTGACTCTTACTCCCCAAAAGAAAGGAAACAAGTTCATTGAAAGAGGCAAAACTGATGCCATCAGCAAGTTACAGAGGAAGGTTTCACGGAGAGAGGGAAAGCTGGGTGTCCGTTCACCGGGGGTACTTGGAAAGGGGAACGCCACCAGGCAAACTGCATTCTCCTTTTGCCATCCAGCAAGCTAGTACTGAGTGTCCACCTATGTGCCAAGAGCTGGGGATACAAAGATGAATATAGATGACCCCTGCCTAGAGGTCAAATACTAGTATGTGACCTAGAGGGTCAACAAAGAGGCACCCACGTGAATAAACAGTTGCAACTGGCTCTGTAATTGCTGTCACCAATATGTGCACCACAGCCAGCGGGAGACCTGGGGAAGGAGCCTGCCTCAGGCTGCCTGGGGACCTGAGTGGAAAACTTGTGGCTCTTCCATTGCAACAGGAGCAAACTCGAGAATAAACAATAGCAACACAACCGGGCGATGGCGTTCGCAGACATGTGGGCCGGATCCAGTGGGAGCACTTGAGAAGGTGGAGCTAATGCTGCTGGGGAGCTAAGCCAGGCTCCCCAGAACAGGAGAGGAGCTGAAATCTGGGGCCCCATCAGGGCTGTCGAATTCTTCTGGATGTCCACAGCCGCCCTCCTGGGAGGTCCTGCCCCCAGTTCCTGTTGCTGGCTCCCAGCCCCACTCAGCGCCTTCCCCACAGCTGCTCTTGGGGACCCGCCAGTGATGGTTCCTCCCACTGATCCCTAAGGAGACCCCAGGCACTGAGCCCAACTTGGACCACTGGGAAGGTGGCGCCAGGACAGGGAACCTCTTGGTTCTGTGCCCATGGAGGTTTTTCAAAAATATACTTTTTTGGCTCTCTCTCTGTGTCTGGAAGCTGCTAACTCATGGATCCCACCCCTTCCAGATTTCACAAACACACAAAAGGTGATTGACCTTCCCCTCAAGTGGTCAACATCCTGTATGGTTAGCTCCTCACACATCTGCTGGAGAAGAGACAAGTGAGGCTCAAAACGTTTAGGTAAATAAGTTCTCTCCAAGCTCAGGGCTGCATTGGGGACAACACAGCTGCCTCCCCTCCCACCACAGGGTCGTGGGCAGCTGTGAACTGGCCTCCAGTGAAAGGCTTAAAGGAAACCCCCGTTTATTCAACAAATAGTTATTGAGCTTCTACTACGTGTCAGGCACTGTCTTACACACCGGTGAGCTGGTGGTGGACAGGCCAGACACACCTGGAGCTGGGAATCTAGTGGAGAGAGATAAACAATAAACGGGCAAATAAGAGAGGAAATGGGGATACTGCCGAATGTGAGGTCTGCTCTGAAGGAAGTAACACAGGGTGCGGAGGTAGAAGGGAGCGGGGCTGCTCCGAGTGGCCAGGGAGGGCTGAGATGATGAGAGGTATCCAGCCCTACCGAGAGCTCTGGGAAGAGCATTTCAAGCCAAGAAAGTAGCAAGTGCAAAGGCCCCGAGGTAGAAATGAGCTTAGCATGTTCATGAACCAGTAAGACCAACGTGGCTGGAGCAGCGTGAGGAAGAGGCCGAGTGCTATGAGACAGGACTGCAGTCCTGCATCTAAATGCCATGGAGTGGGGGGTGGGGGTGGGGGATTTAATCATCCACCAGGGCTGCTGCCTCTGTTGTCGCCACAAGGTGTCGCTGTTGAACACTGGTCTTGCACAGCCCTATAGACACTTGCCTACTGTAGCAACTCAGCCTGGCTGGTCAGACCCTTCCTGCTGATGTCACAGTTGTGTCTCATCATTGGCACCAATTTTCAACACTCTTGGGGGCACATCCTATATACGCAGCTCTTCCTTCTAAAGCACCACCCCAAGCCAGGGTGGCTGCACCCAGGAAGCTTTTAGCCACACGAACTCAGCTCTTTCTGTGGACCCAGACGCCCCTTTCTCTATTGGCAAATTCTTCTTCAAGGAGATTACTAGCAGCCCCAGGTCAGGAACCCTCTCCCCTCTCCCCCGTCCCCTCCAGTGAGATTTCCTAATTTTAAATATCAGCAAGCAGGGCCTGGGGGTTCCAATACCTTTCTTCCCAGATTACCCTGGTATATTTCATTTTTGAAAAAGAAAAATCTGTTTAACCCAAATGTAGCCAATTTTTTTTTCAATAAAAGCCATAATTTCTTATTTTTATGTGAAATTCCTAGATCTTAAAAATACTGAAAGAGCCAAAATTTGTCAACTACCAAAAAAACAATCACTATTAAGAAATTATTTATTTATATCATACGAACACACATCGTGTGTGTATATGTGTGTGTGTGTGTGTGCACGCGCTTTTCCAACTTCTGAAGCCAGTTTTTTTCCCTATTATCAATGAGAAAATAAAAATGGCTCTGCGGCAGACAGATCACGATGTTCCCATCTGAACACAAAAGAGACTCAATGCTCACAGAATACAAACTGAGCCCGATGGTGTGGGGCTCAGACGGGGCCATGCTGCATCTGTTTCAAACAAGACAGAGACAAAAAGATTCAGATGCCACAAAACTGCTAAACCCCCTCCTTGACTCGTGTGAATGGGCGCCACTTTTGCGCTGCCTCCAAAATAAAATGCATTAATATACCCAGTGACCGCCTTGCCCTTGCTCTTGAGCGACATCCAGAACCCATTCCGTAATCCCGCCTTAGGATCATCCACAGCGGGCCCAGATTCTCCAAGACCCTCTCACAGCCCAGCCCCACCTGGTGGCTCCTCTGGGGCACATTCTCCCTTACAGCAGTGAGCCAAGTAAACCTACCTTCTGAGTACTGTTGTCCCCCTGGTGACCTTTGACATCAGCATGTCTTCAGCAGCCTTTCATCCCAGTCACTAGAGATGTCCACACCCTTTTTAATGGCTGCCTGGTGGTGCATTGTGGGATGGCAACGTCTAGGTTATTTTCATTTTTTCAATATTCCACATATTTCCCTTATCACGGTGTGTCATCACACTCTGTGACTAGTCTGCTTTACTGTATCACTATTATCTGTTTGCTGTGTTGTAACTTTACTTGTTTCCTGTCTTCCCCCCAGGACCGTGAGCTCCATGAGGGATCCTACCCCATACCCCAAAGCCTGATACGAGCTCAGTGATGGGAGAACAGAATCAAAGGGGGGGGGGGGGGGACACTTGCTCACCCTAGCTGGTTTGGCTCAGTGGATAGAGCGTTGGCCTGCGGACTCAAGGGTCCCAGGGTCAATTCCGGTCAAGGGCATGGACCTTGGTTGCGGGCACATCCCCAGTGGGGAGTGTGCAAGAGGCAGCTGATCGGTGTTTCTCTCTCATCGATGTTTCTAACTCTCTATCCCTCTCCCTTCCTCTCTGTAAAAAAATCAATAAAATATATTAAAAACAAAAACAAAAACAAAAACGCTTGCTCATCACCAAAGAGAAGAACAAGACAAGCAGAGCACCTTGCGCAATCCGGAGCGCGTCTGGATCACTGGCAAAGTCGGGGACACGTGCTCTGGAAGGAAGCCGCAGCCCCCGCGAGAAGGGAGTGAACTGCTGGCCTGGGCTGGCTGGCCGCCTGCACCGGGACCTCTGGGGTCTATGAATAGCCTTCACACAGGGCAGCCCGGCAGCGCCTGAGGTCCTGGGACCAGAACCAGCGATCGACTAATAAGGACAGCAATGTGGTTGGGCCTGGGAGACACCAGCCCTGGGACGGAGGCTTCCCCCACAGCCCTGGCCGCAGCTCTGAAACAGACTGAGCCGGCATTCGGCCTTGGGGCTCAGGGACGGAGGGGCACTGAGACCTGCCAGGGCTCCCCGGTCTCATAAGCCCAGAGTCCCCTGACGCTGCTGGGAAACAGAACTCAGGAGGAAGGTCACTGACAGCTTAGCAGGAGCAGACCCCGCGTGGTCTGGGGACTCCAAGGCCAGGGCCCTGGGCGCTGAGTTTGGGAGGGAAGACTCTCTTTGGAGCTGGGCTGGAGTAGACTCAGGGCGCTCAGGCTCTTCCTGGCGAGCCAGGACCCAGGATTAAAACATGGGAAAGGGATTTGGAAAAACCTGGGCGCCAGGTTCAAGTTTTGAGAGAACTCTTTAAGGAATTCATTAGAAGAAGCAATTTGAAAAACTTTTGAAAGTCTCTTATTTTTTTAAGCCTCCTGTTCAAGCCAGGAAGAGAGAGCTGGACCATGCCGGCACCGGCCGGCCTCCAAGCTGCGAGAAATCATGTCTGTCATTTAAGGCCCCGCCCGCGGTATTTTGTTTCAGTGGCCGGACCTGCTGGTAAATGATGGAGCTGAGACTCACACCCGGGAGACCTGCCCCTGTCTGGCCCGGGACACAGGACAGCCCCACAGTTATCTTTTGTTGCTTTCCTCCCCCTGCTTGCTCCTCGGTGGAAGTCCCTCTGCTATGCTCCTTAAGGACCCAGTTGGAAGGTGCCATCTGCTTACTCCCAGGACACTTTCTAGCACCTGCCCTGCAGGGACTGGCGGGGAAACTCACATGGGGGCCAACATCGAGAGAACACACTTACTAATTCACGGGGCTATCAGGGGGCCTAGATGCTGAATGGCAGAGAGAGGGTTTAAATTCTTCCCACCCTGTGTGAGCTCACCAGAGCTGGGCAAATGGTGCCGAGTCTGCAAGAGCAGCCAGCTGTGGAGGGCGAGGCAGCAGGGGGCAGGGGCTGGCCTCCCTCCCCACATGCAGGCCTACAGGGCTCTAGGACTCCCCCCACCCTCATTTCTCTACCACCAGGCCAGGCACCGCCCCCTCTGCCAGCACCCTGGGAGTGGGAAGGAGCTGCATGGCTTCCTGACAGGCTCAGGTGCAGCTCAGAGGGAGGTCCAGCTGCTCTGCCTACAGGTCAAGGTCCCCCAGGAAAGACCCAGGCAGGGTCTGGGCAGAGGAGGGGGAGGCTCAGAACTTCCTTGTTTGGCCCTGTGATACTGTGATTTATAGTAACACTAGAGGCCCAGTGCACAAAATTTGTGCAGGAGGGAGGGCAGTGCCCCTCAGCCCAGCCTGCACCTTCTCCAATCTGGGACCCCTCTCACAATCCAGGACTGCTGGCTCCCAACCACTCACCTGCCTGCCTGCCTGCCTGATTGCCCCTAACCGGTTCTGCCTGCCAGCCCGATCACCCCCTAAACACTCCCCTGCCAGCCCGATCGATGCCTAACTGCTCCCCTGCTGGCCCGATTGCCCCTAACTGCCCTCCCCTGCTGGCCTGGTCCCCCTAACTGGCCTCCCCTGCAGGCCTGGTCACTCCCAACTGCCCTCCCCTGCTGGCCCGGTCACCCCTAACTTCCCTCCCTTGACAGCCTGGTCGCCCCTAACTGCCCTCCCCTGAGGCCTGAGTCTCCCCCAACTCTCCTCTCCTGCAGGCCTGGGTCTCCCCAAACTGTCCTCCCCTGCTGGTCATCTTGTGCCCACATGGAGGCGGCCATCTTGTGTGTTGGAGCGATGGTCAATTTGCATATTACCTCTTTATTATATAGGATATATATGTATTTGGTCTTCATCCCTGTTTCTGACTCAGCATCCAAAACCTTGAGAATTTCCTAAGTGTTAGGAGCAAAGAGGTGTCATAACAAGTCCCTTTCAACCACAAAGAATTCATGCTAATGAAGGCACTTCTGGAAAGCCCCCAAGGGTGGGGGGTTGGTTGCCAGAGAACCAACCACGTGATTTAGGGGATTGGAACTCTCAGTCCCACCCTCTGGCCTCTGGGTCCCAGGGACTGGAGGTTGAACTAACTGTCAATGGCCAATGGCTTAATCAGTCGTGACTTTGTAAAAAAAAAAACAAAAAGAACAGGGTGTGGAGAGCTTTGGGCTGGTGGACATGCGGAGATTTGGGGAGAGGGCATGGAAGCGCCACACCCTTTCTCATAGCTGGCCCGATGTGTCTTTTCCACCCGGCTGCTCCTTTATGATAAACCAGTGACCTAGTGAGTAAACCTTCCTCTGAGTTCTGTGAGGCGCCCTAGCAAGTTAGTCCAACTGGATGAGGGGTCCTGGGAGCCTCAGATGTGCAGCCGGGTCAGTCAGAAGCAGGGTGGCAATCTGACCTCACCCATGGCATCTGAAGTGGCCGAGGCAGTCGTGTAGGACTGAGCAGCTGTGGGGTCTGGTGCGACCTCCAGGTGGCTGGTGTCAGAATTGAGTGGACCTGTATGGCACCAGCTGGTGTCAGAGAATTGCTTGGTGATGTGGGGAAGCACATGGTAGCCATGAAGTAAGAGAGAAGCTGTAAGGAGGCAGGGATTCCCCCAAACCCCCTAGAAGGACCGCTTTTCCTAGAATCTTTCTCCCTTTACTCCCCTAATCTCTCCCAAAATTTCCTGTCCCCCCCTGAGCTCCAGGCTCCATCTGGTCTTAGGCAGAGCTTCCAAGTCTTTGAAAGGCCGTTGGACTGTGTACTTGACACATGAGCTTAGTGAGCAGCCAGGTCCCCTGGCCACCAAAGAGCAGGGGCAGGGGCAGGAGTCAGAAACATGTTTGGTATATAGTAATAATAAGATACCCAGCACGACAGGACGTGGCTTAGAGAGATGAAATATTGATGTGGTATTACTAAGTGATCATAGTAGCAGACATTTATCGCATTTTTGCACAGTACGAACCACACCCTAAAAGCTTTAACTAAAATATCCTACTTAATGTTCATAGGAAGCCCAGAGAACAGACGTGATTTCTTTATCTCAGACCAGGAAACAGACTCGGCGTCGTTGGGGGATTTCTCAAGGTCACACACCTAAGTGGATTCACACCCAGATCTGCAGGCTCCAAAGCCACCAATGCCCAGCAAGAGGGAGTCCAACCTAGGAGCCTAAATGCTATAGGCTCACTATAGCACTATAGCACTATAGGCTCATGAGGAAGGCCTGTGTCAGGCCTTCCCCTGGAGTGTGGGCAGGACCTCTGACTTGATTCTAACCAATGGAATACCTCAAGACTGAGTGGCTATCACTTCTGTGATTAGATTACAGACGATTCTGACTTTTGTCTTGCTGGCAGATTCTCTGCCTTGCTGGCTTTGATGAAGCAAGACGCCATGTTGGGGAGAATCAGGTCCGAAGGGATTGAGGTTGACTTCTAGCCAATAATCCCTGAGGAACTCTTGACCCAAAGGAACTGAATCCTGTCAATGCTATAGGCTCACTTCAGTCACTATCATGGAAAAGATGACTTTCAAAAGAGCAGGAGAAACAGCAGACTAGCGAAAATACACCTCCAGGCAAGCAGGTAAGGCCAAGAGCAAGGCAAGGATGCAGCTTGGCAAAGCGCAAGAAGGAGGGGTCGGTGAAGGGAGCACAGGTCCTGGGGTTGTAAGGTGAATGCTCTTCAAATTACCCATTAATTTGTTATAAGGCCAATACAAATGCCATTAGTGCTCGGGAGAAGATCTGAACAAATTAATGAAAATTAATTAGGAAGAAAAAATGAGTAGCCAAGAAAATGTTCAAGAAATGGAATAAGGCAAATATGGGTTGCTCTGTGTCCTTACAGAAACAACAACAAAAACCCCACCCTCTTCCATTAAAAAAAAAAAATTAAGCTCGTTCCAATGGCTTTGTGTCCCTGGTAACCAAAAATATCCTGATCAAAACAAGTAGCTGATAATATAAGGAAAATACTCAACTCTACTGAGAAACAAAACATTACAAACTACAACACAGAGATATCCATTTTCACCTACCAAACTGGAGAATATTTAACAGATTGTTGTGCACTCAGTGTTGGTGAGGGGGTGGGAAGAGTAACATTCACACACTGTCACTGAACATATACATTTGTTCAAGTTTTGGGAAAGCATTTATCTACTAGTATTAATCTATTTGCTCTTACATATAGGAATATCACCTTGAAGAATTTCCCAAAGGAAATCTTGGACCAGGCCATAAAGATACAAGTTCAAGGATGATGAAGTTCATGGTTTATATTGGTGAGAAAACTAGAAATACCCCTAGGTCCATGGTTGGCAAACTGCGGCTCGCGAGCCACATGCGGCTCTTTGGCCCCTTGAATGTGGCTCTTCCACAAAATACCACGTGCAGGCATGCGTACAGTGCGATTGAAACTTCGTGGTCCATGCGCAGAAGTCGGTTTTTGGCCTGGGCGAGTCTATTTTGAAGA
Organism: Myotis brandtii; assembly: GCF_000412655.1. Classification (NCBI taxonomy): domain Eukaryota; kingdom Metazoa; phylum Chordata; class Mammalia; order Chiroptera; family Vespertilionidae; genus Myotis; species Myotis brandtii. The sequence continues at coordinate 2,636,184 of NW_005370271.1, forward strand.
AGTGCTATTGATATTTGGCTCTGTTGACTAATGAGTTTGCCGACCACTGCCCTAGGTGATCAGCAGCAGGAGGAGAGTTAAATAAGTGGGACACCACGTCAGACAGGGGCCCAGGACTCCTGGCTCCTGGCAGTCACCCACTGTGTCAGGCCTTCCCCTGGAGTGTGGGCGGGACCTCTGACTTGATTCTAACCAATGGAATACCTCAAGGCTGAGTGGCTATCACTTCTGTGATTAGATTACAAACGACTCTGACTTTTGTCTTGCTGGCAGATTCTCTGCCCTGCTGGCTGTGATGAAGCAAGACGCCATGTTGGGGAGAATCGGGTCCAAAGGGATTGAGGTTGACTTCTAGCCAATAGTCCCTGAGGAACTCTCGACCCAAAGGAACTGAATCCTGTTGAGGACTAAGTGAACTTGGAAGTGGTCCTTCCTCATGAGCCGACGGAAGAGAACCCAGCCCTGCCCACGCCTTGCCCAGTGGGAGACCTTGAGCAAACGACCCAGTGAAGCTCCACCCAGGCTCCTGACTCACAGAAACTTCCAGATAATAACTGTGTGTTGATTTCAGCCACTAGGTTTGTGATAACTAATACAGAAACAATGACACTGTTCAGAAGGATCAAGCTAAATCTCTATTTGTATCAACACGGGGAAATATCCATGTTACTCTTATGTTTTTTTTTCTTTAAAAAAAATAATAAAAACTAGGTGGCAGAATAGTATGTGTGATATAATCCCGTTTTTACAAATAAATGCCTAAAATATTTTTATGCTTCGATAAAAGTCTGGAATGAGATACAGATCAAATTATTCATAAGCTTATCTCTGGAAGATTTCAGGAAACTTACCCCATATGGTTTGAATTTTGACAACAAGCGTTATTACTTTTTGAATCAATAAAAAATAAATTATTTCATTTAGAAAAAAATTAAAAATAATAGTTAAAATTCCAAAGAGCCCAACAGAACATCTTGTCATCTGCGGTAGATGCTACTTAGCGGCCAACCCCACACTCCCATGCTAGCCCTCTTCTCCTCTGCCTGCCTTCCACTGGGGAGGCTGGAAAGGTGACGCTGGCACTGCGCAAGCCTCCCTGGTAGCCAGCGATGGCCACGGGGTAGGTAGGTCTGGGCCTATGAGACATAAGTGGAAACCTGCTGAGGGTTTCCGTCTGCCCCCTTTCTATCTGCCCGCTCAGAGCACCCACCTTGTGGGAAGAGGTCGGTATAAGACCAGGTGACATTGTACGAAAGTGAAGGTGCACTCGTCTAAGAGGCTCTGAGCAGGGACATGTGACCCAACCGGGAACTGACAGCTGAGCTTCCAGAGAAAGCAATACCTACGCTTGGCAGGAGAGACAAGGGGAAGCGTGTCCCAACGGAGGAAAATTAGAGCACAGACCCTCAAGGGCAGCAAACTGGGGACAGGGCCATCCGTTCTGCACATCCTACGATTTCCTCCTGGAAGCAGGATGTGTTCAGCAAGGTGGGTGTGTCATGATCTCAATGAAAATGTTGGGAAGTCGGCGTTTCCAGGGTTTGCTCCGCAGCCCTACAGCCTCTGCACTCGATTTCCTTGTGGTTCTGGTGGCTTTTCCCTCATGGTCACAGCATGGCTGCCTCAGCGGCAGATCAACAGGAGGAAGTCCTGGAGCAAGCAGGCGGGGCAGCAGGTGAGCACCTAGCCATGCCCCTCTGCCTCTCAGTGGAGGGAAACTTTCCACGCCCCCTAAAGACTTCCCCTTCGTCTCATTGGCCACACTGGGTCAGATGACAATGCCTTCTATCACAGGCGTTGGGAAAGCAAGTATCTGACTCTCCACCCTTTACAGGGGGTGAAAGGCCAGGAGAAAGGGTCGGAAAGCACTGTGGCCGACACAGCAGTTCTCTCTGCCCCCCACCGGGACCAGGGCCAAGCTCTTGCCTGAGTCCCAGTCTCACCTCTTGACTCTCATGTCAAAACTCCTTGCCTCCTGGGAACTCCAACTAAGGACCCAGCCAGGTTCCCTGGGGGCCAGCCCAGCATGATTCCTAGACCTGGCTTTTCCTTTATTCTGAGTTACTGGTCTCGAACTTGAGTCCCAGTCTGGGCTGCCTATCAGTCAACACACCTGCCAGCTGCTCTAAATCATCTTTCCCACCGTTGCTTTAGGAGCTGTGAATAGCTCCTTTCTGTGCATTATTAGCCTTCTCCAGAGAAATAGGACCAATAGGATGTGTGTACAGAGGGAAAGAGGTTTATTTTAAGGAACTGGCTCATGCCCTTAAGGAGGCTGACAAGTCCAAAGTCCACAGGGTGGTCTGTCTGGCCGGAGACCCAGGCTGAATGCATCGTTGCCGCCTCCGGTTTGCTGCAGAACAGTCTGTTCCGCCAGTGGAGGGGCCAGGAGGGCCCAGTGCGGAGAGGCAGGGGCTTTGGAGCTGGTATCCTGGTAACGTGAATCCCCCAGGTAGCGGTGGGACCTTGGAGGAACTCTGACTTCTGGGCCCCAGTGTCCTCATCTGTAACCCGGGGGAAATAACAGCATTTACCATACAGGGCTGTGGTGACAATGATTTGAAATGAGGCACACACAGGCCCCAGCACAGCACACAGAAGACGGTAGGTAGTTCGATACATCATGTTCCTTCGTATCTTGTGAGCCAGAACTGGCATCACGTCATCTGAAGACACTGGGGAGAGAGCCAAGTCTGGGCTCTGCGGAGGCGCCCTGGGGGGGGTGGGGGGAGCCCGCGGGTACGCACAAACCTGCTGCAGCAACAATCTGGGGCCACCCAGCCCTGAGGCCTTTCCAATGTCTCTCTGAAGACTCAGAGCACGTGATAGCAGGAAGTCCTGCAGCACACACACCCCAGCCACAGGCGCAAGTGCCCCACCACAGACCCAGAGCCACCCTCCAGAGCCCAGGGCACGGACAAGGAATAGCTGGTGATGAAAACCAGTGGGCTTCCACTGGGATTCTCCGCAGACCACTTCAGAAATGCTATCACCACCCATGTCATTCATTCAGTAGCTTAATTGTTAAAATCTTCTTGTTGGTGGTTTGTTTGTGTGTTCCCCCCGCCCCCCCAATTTTAAGCTGTTAACTTGGCCAGGATTACTCACCCAACAAAAGCACGTGTGTGTGTGTGTGTGTGTGTGTGTGTGTGTGTGTGTGTGTGTTTTCTATTCTGGTCAAAAAGTGGCTTGGGTTTCCTCAGAATGAGAAGCTTCTTCTGGCTTCCTTTGAAAGATAGTTCTTATCACACATTCAGGGCAAGAGGGAGCTTGAGGCCATCAGAACCCAAGCCCTCTTGCAGGGTGGGGAGCATATTAGTAATGACTTCTTACATGTGATCCAAGTGCTTAGTAGTTTTCAAAGGTTTTTAGATCTAGTACAGAACCGGAAACTTCCAGAGCTGGAAACGGTCGCCAATGTCATCCAATCTGTTGGGTGACCAGCCATGAACTGCCTCCAGCGATAACTCCCCTCAGGGTGGATGGAGGCGATCACTCCCCCATTAAAACCCTCCAGTAGCTCCATTTCATTTCGGATGAAATCCACAGGCCTCACCATGGCCTTGCATCAATACCAACCATGGTCTGCCTCTCCCACACACTCCGCCATGGTGACCTTCTCATGTTCCTCGCCGAGGCCACGCCTGTCCCTACCCTGAGGCATCTGCACGTACTGCTCCTTCTACATGGGTTGCTGCTCCCTTTCTCTTCATATTCCTGACTCAGTCAGAGCCACATGCTCAGAAAAACCTTCCCAACTGTTTTCAAGCCGCCAGTCATCCTCAATTACATGACCCTGCTTGCTTCCCTTGCAGCAATTCTGAAATTATAAACTAACTGAAGTTATCTGGCTTGTTTATCATTTTCCTCATCCCTCTAGCTGCAGATCCTGTCTACTTGTTCATCACTGTATCCCAGAGTTAACCCAGTGCCTGACACATAGTAGGTCCAATAGACATGTGTTGAGGGAATAAGTGAATTTAATATCCATTTCTTTTTTCATCTGAGTCCCATCCAAACTCTTTTAGGGCAGGCATTACTGTTATGTTTATCTCTTGGTCAAAGAAATGGGTTCAGAGGGATGAATCAATCCCCTCTAAGGCCCTTTATCTAGTTATCCATTGCTTTGTAACAAATCACCCTAAAAATTACTGGCTTAGAACAAGGGCATGCCATTTCTCTCAGTTCTGTGGGTTGTCTGGGTGCTTCTTCTGCTGGTCTTGCCTGTGCTCACCCATGCGGCTCAGACAGCCGGGCCATCTGGCCACCTGGCCCCATGTGGCCCCTCCTCCCAGCCTTCTTCACAGCCTGGTGGGCTCAGGGCATTATTCCAAGAGAGTGGGAGCTGAAGCGCCAGGCCCCTCTGCGGCCTAACCTGGGAAGTGGCCCAGCATCCCTTCCACTGGGTTCTATCAGTCAAAGCAAAGCACAGGGCAAGCCCAGACCAGGGGAGGAGCCGCAGACTCCACTGCTGCTGGGAGGTGCTGTCTGTCACACTGCACAAGAGCTTGGGCCACACTGTGTGGCTACCTTTGAAAATCTACCACAGCGTGTAAGTGCCGGAACCAGCTTGACTCAGTCAGGAAAACCAAAGGGCTGTGATTAGCCAACAACATCGAATGACTCCAGAAACCCAAATAGCCTACAACAAATTTATCTCTCACCCATATTACATGTCCACTGGGGGCGGGGGGGCGGGGGTTGGGACTCTGCTCTGGGACCCAAGGTGACAGAGCAGTCTCTCCTGGGACATCGCCTGAACAGAGGAAAGGGACGTGGTAAACACTGATTGTCCCAGAGCCTCTGCGTGGCAGTGACACAATCACCCCCACCAACACACCGGTCAGACCATCCTCTCTGGGAGGGGCACTGAACAGGCATGAACAGTACTCGCCCCCCCACACACACACCAGGAGCCCAGGTTCCTCTTCAATCTTTTTTTTTAAAATATATTTTATTGATTTTTTACAGAGAGGAAGGGAGAGAGACAGAGAGTTAGAAACATCGATGAGAGAGAAACATTGATCAGCTGCCTCCTGCACATCTCCTACTGGGGTTGTGCCGGCAACCCAGGTACATGCCCTTGACCGGAATCGAACCTGGGACCTTTCAGTCCGCAGGCTGACGCTCTATCCACTGAGCCAAACCGGTTTCGGCCTCTTCAATCTTTTTTAAAAAGCACTCTTTACAGAGCCACATCATCTCCCTGTGTTCCTACCGCTGTTCCACGTGCTGCTGTCTCACCTGCTCCCTCTGCCCAGCATGCCCTTCACCGAGACCAAGGTCATGCAGCTTCTCTCCTCCAGGAGACACCTCCCAGCCTCCCAGCCACCCAGCCTAAAAACCTGCCATAGACCCCATGCTCATCAGACCACAATCCCTGTCATGTCTTTTAAGCCCCCGAATGGTCCAGGCTGTGTCACGCTCTGTGCCTGCCTCTGCTCTTCCCTCTGCCTCTACGCCCTTCCCTTCTTCTCCACCCTGTGGCTCTCCTTTTAAGATCTGGCTCTAAAATCTCTCCTCTCTGAAGGCAATCTTTTTTCCCTCGGTGCCGTCCATCAACTTTTCCTTTTTCTAAACGTTTTCACTATAGCATCATTCATTCACTCATTCAACAACATTTACTGTGTGCCAGGTACTGCTCCAGGTTCTAGGGCAGTGATGGCGAACCTTTTGAGCTCGGTGTGTCAGCATTTTGAAAAACCCTAACTTAACTCTGGTGCCGTGTCACATATAGAAATTTTTTGATATTTGCAACCATAGTAAAACAAAGACTTCTATTTTTGATATTTATTTTATATATTTAAATGCCATTTAACAAAGAAAAATCAACCAAAAAAATGAGTTCGCGTGTCACCTCTGACACGCATGTCATAGGTTCGCCATCACTGTTCTAGGGAGACCCTGGGAATAATATACATACAAGGTTCCTTCTCCTTTGGTGGTTACATGCTGGTGCAGTATAGCGACAATAAGCATATAAACAAGATACTTTTACACAGTGGTAAGTGTTTCCATTGTAATAAGGGATGATATGAAAAACGCTGTGGCAAAGGAGGCCTGTGGTAAGATGATCAGGCCTCTCTGCTGTCTGAGCAGATTGGGGAAGAGCATTCCCAGCAGGGGGCAGCCAGGGCAAACCGCCTGTGGCATGGTCCAGCTGGGCCTGTCAGGGCACAAGGAGGAAGCCACCGCAGCCGAGGCACACGGAGGGCGGGAGGCAGAGGTGGCAAGGCAGATCAGAGAGGTCAGATCTGGCTGGGGCCCGATCGTGTTGATGGTGATAGGGCTGTCGACTTCATGTTAACTGCAACAGGAAGTCAAGGGAGGGTTTCCGCAGGGGACACTGCTCTGTGAGCTGCAGGCGAGCAAGAGTGGAATCCGCCAGGCCAGCTTGGAGGCTCTTGCTGTGATTCCAAGATGCTGGTGACTTGGATGAGCAGACTACAAGGGCCTCACCTAGAAGCTGTGACCTCTGAGCTCTAGGGAACCGTGACCTTAGTCTCTGCACCTCACTCAGCACATGGCACAGGACTGGGCCCAAAGTGACAGAACGGCTTAGGACGATGTGTCAATCATGAACATGTGCCTGAAATTTACATTCAGCCGGACCAGCTCCCTTTCACTCTCCTTTGTTAAAGCTTCTCCAGAAACTCCCCTCCATGAACCAGGTTCCCCAAGCAACAAGGGAGCAGCCCATTTGGCCGCCTGCCTCTCCACTGGGCTGGTAACCCCGGCTTCACACAGCACCTTTGGCCACCCGGGCTCCTGCCACTGAGGTCTGCGGGGTCCACACAGCAGCCTAGACATCTTGGTATCTAAGAGCCAGGTTTCCCCAGCTGAGCCTCTATTTTCTCATCTGCAAGATGGGTGTTATTTTCCCTCCCAGGAGCCCCTTTCCCAAGATCCTCTTCCCTGCCTCTTGCCTCTCCATCCCTCCCTTCAACAAGGACAAATCTACTGTTTTCTGAAGTTCCACTGATCCCAGGATGATCCAAGCTTTTCCGGAAAACTAGTTCCTTTTCTCTGTTCTAACCTTAATTCCAGGTGGCTGGGAGCCGGGTACCCAAGGTGAGGGGGTGCCACCCAATCCCATGGTCTATCCCTCCCAGGGCAAACCCACCAGCTGTGGGCAGAGGCCAGGGCTGGGCCACAGCTGGGAGTTACCACACAGCTGGATGCGGGGTCCCAGGCCTGGTTGGGAGGGGAAGTGAGAGAAAGAGTGAGCCGGGGACAGAAAGAAAGAGGAAGGGGTAAGTGTCAGGGCCAGAGAGGGAAAGAAAGGGGGTTCAGGAGAAAGGAAGAGAGAGTGGATGAGCGGGAGGAGAGGGAGCCGGTGTGGACGGGAGAAGAGCTGTGCATGCCTGCGCGCTGTGCAGGGAGCGGGTGGGGAAGGGGAGAGGGAGAGGAGAGACCAGGAGAGGAAAAAAGGAAGGCGCGCTGCAGAGCGAGGAGGAGCGAGTTAGGGGCGGAGACCAGGAAGTGGGTGCGGGCATGGGGCTGGGGCTCGGGCCACCCTCTCCATCCCAGTCAGGGAGCCAGAGAGCGGCAGGCGCGGGTAGAGGAGGAGCGGGCACCGCAGCGGAGCCACTCGGCGCGTCAGCAGCACCAGGTAACACGGCCTCCGCCTCCCCGCGGAGCTGGGTTGGGGCGGGTCCGGGCGGGCGCTTGCTGGAGTTTCCCCAGCATCTCCGGACCCAGAGTTCGAGCCGGCCCTGCTGCTCGCTGGCTGTGCATGACCTTGGCCGGTCCCTCAGCCGGTGGAGCCTCAGTTTCCTCCTCTGTGACCCATGGGGCCCTGCCGCTTCCGCCAAGGGGATGCTGTGAGCGCGGGGATGCGGTCCCGGTGCGCGCCGTGCGCTGGGTCAGGTAGTGTCCCCTCTCCCGCGTGGGCGTGGATCTGCGAAGTCCACTTGCGCTGAAACAGCCCCCGGGCCGGCCGGGTCTGGGTGGAGGCACTAGAGCATGAAGCGACTTTGTGCTTAAGGAAAGCCAGGGGCTGGCCAGGGGTGGCGAGCGGGGCCCCTAGCTCTCAGGGATCGTCCTCACCGGCTGCTCCCTGATGCTGGGATGGAGCTGAGGGCAGCGCTCCGGGCAGGGACGCTCCCACCTCCACCCCCCAACATCTGGAGAGGGGTTCGCCTCCAGGATGAGCCAAGCAAGTGGCCTCGGCTAAGAATCCCAGTTTGCCGGCTTACTCAGTGCAGCTGACCTTCAGCAAAAGGGCCTCAGCTTCCTCCCCAGGAAAGGGGTATGTGTGCGCCAGCTCTGAGATGGGGGGGAGGGTAGGAGGGGGCGGGGCAAGAAGGTCCCTGCAACTGTGGTGTCCCCACCACGGCAGCTGTCACACCTTAGATCAGGGGCCCGGAGTGCAGGGCCCTTTGCTTCCCGGAGCCCATCGTCATCACCAGGTAGGTCCTCCCCGGTCCCCTTTGCTAGAGATGGTCAGTGGCCCTGCTGGGCATGAAGCAGGACCCAGGGACAGGGGGACAGGAGCCCCCCCCAACCCAGACACACATCTGGATGGTCCCTAAGACGTGAGATCTGTGAGACGCCACTTTCTATCCTGTAGAGATTCCTGGTTTCTCTCGGAGCCTCCGTCTCCTGATTTGTCATAGGAAGTTGTGACTTACGAGTTCCCTGTAGGTTATGAAAGGCGATTGGATAGATATATTGATTGTCCTCCCTGACGCTGAGATATGCTGAGAACTGAATAGAAGGAGAAAATGCCATTTCTCTGACAGCTGCCCTGTGCAGGCCTGGGGTGCTATGTGTACAGCAGTGGCTACAGTCATCTCACCAATCCTGGGAAGTCAGTGTCACTAAAACCCAATTTACAGACGAGGAAAGCAAGGCTCAGGGGGTCCATGATCCACAGAGTCACCTGGTAGGATGTGCCTGTGCTGGGGGTGGCCTCAGGTCTGCCTGGCCCCAGACAGTCCCACACCAGCCCCAGACATGACTGTGAAAGGTGTCTATCACCGGCTGGGCGCCTGGCAGGTGCCAACCCGAGCAGCACGGATTTCCTGGCCCAGGCCTCATGGAGAAGGCGGGTCTGGTGGCTGGCAGTGGGCCTGGGCGCCTTTGCCAGGTGGCTTTTCCAGGGGTCTGAAGGGAAGGAAGGTCACCCCTCAGCACCACACAGGAAGCAGAGACCAGGCTGAGTCACTCCATTCTGCCAACCCCTCTTCCTTCCTCAACCACCTTGTCCGGGTTCACCTCGTCCCCATTAACCTTGGCCTAGGCTGCTTCCCCTGGCTTCACGGCACTTTCTGTTCTCCATCCTCCGCGGATGACTAACTGAACTGGCCCTCCCGGTGATGCGTCCGAAGGGGAAACAAGGCCAGCTGTGGTCCATCTCCCCAGTGCACCAGGGAGGGGGACAGGGTTAAGACCCAATCCCAGGGATTAGCTCAGTCCTGGGAGGAGATCCCTGCTGGCTGGTGGGAAAACGGGCTTCCCGTTAGGCTAGAGATTTTCTTTGCCAAAAAATGTTTTAAAAGAAGAAGAGGACATCCAAAGCAATGACAGGAATATGAACAAAAGCTCTTTCGAATGCAAACAGATTCATCAACAATCAGAAAGCACCTAAATGTCCAACAAGAGGGATCAATTAGGTTATGAGACACCCGTGCTGCTGAGAACGGAGAGTTTTTAATGAATGGATTCATGCTTGTGCACAGGCATATATATGGCATGGCCACAAATTTGTGGCAAGCACTTTTGAAAAAAGACTGGAAGGAAATGAGCCAAAGCGTGTTAACAATGTTTGCCGGCTGGGTGGTGGCATTATGGGAGATTTATTACTTGACTCTTTATAATTCTGAACTTTCCAGATTGTACGCAGTGAGCATACTCTTTAATAATTAGCGGTCATAGAACTTTCTGGTTTCTAGTGACAATATAACCCACCCACTCTCACCTCCTCTTGGCCAGCACCCAAGACAGGACCAGCATATGAACACTTGTCAATTACAGGGCCACCCTCTGTGTTGAGGCCTGGTTGGCCCCTTAGAAGGAAAAGGAATACTAAGTTATTAACATCCGTTTGTTCTTACTATGTGCTCACGATAACCCTAAGAGGTAGGTATAACCGATTCTCCATTTTACAGAGAGGAAACCTGGAGAGAAATAAATGCAGCCAGCTGCCCGGGCCAGTGTCACACCCGGTTCAATCCCAGGCCATCTAGATTCAGAGACTACACTTCCAACCAGGGTCAGGAGGGTCAGCAGATTCTAGCACTGCAGCCCTGCACTGTACAGGCAAAGAAACGGCTCAGCGGTGACCTCCAAAGTGCCAGGTCTGTGCAGGATGCAGGGGACCCAGAGGCTCACAGTGCCATCTCTACAGAGGGGTGAGGGGCAGTGGCGTGCAAACAACGTCCTCAGGGCTGTGATGGGAGGTGTTTAGGAAACTGTGGGACTTTAGGGGTTGAAGGGTGAGGGCTCCCTGGAAGACTGATTATCAGAAATGGTTCTAGAAGGATCACCAGGAATTCACCAGGTGAGCAAGAAAAGTTAGAACAGTGGTTCTCACTGTGGACAGCTTCCCTCCAGGGGACATCTGTCAGTGTCTGGAGGTATTTTTGATTGTCGCAACCGGGGTGTGTGTGGGGGGGTTGAGTCCAGGGATGCTGCTACACCTCCTACCAATGCACAGGACAGACTCCCCACAACGAAGAATAACCCTGTCCAAAGTGCCCACAGCGCCGAGAGACCTGGGTGGGAGGAGAAGGGAGATCCTGACCAGGGATCAGCCGTTGAAGGCAGCACAGGTGCTCACGCAGTGCCTCCTGCGGGCCGGGGGCTTGGAGCCCGTGACTGTACTACCGGCCGCGTGGCTGCCCTGCTGCCATTCTACCCCCACCAGCGACCAGTGGTCTCTTTTTAAAAAAAAGCACAAAAGCTTTACCGATATAATTCAAATACCATACAATTCACCCATTTAAAGTGTATAAGTAAATTGCTTTTAGAGTTGTGCAACCATCACCACTATCTAATTCCAGAACATTTTTATCACCCCGAAAAGGAGCTCTGTACACACTGGCTGTCACTCCTGATTCACCCCCTACGCCAGTGATGGCGAACCTATGACACGCGTGTCAGAGGTGACACGTGAACTCATTTTTTTGGTTGATTTTTCTTTGTTAAATGGCATTTAAATATATAAAATAAATATCAAAAATATAAGTCTTTGTTTTACTATGGTTGCAAATATCAAAAAATTTCTATATGTGACACGGCACCAGAGTTAAGTTAGGGTTTTTCAAAATGCTGGCACGCCGAGCTCAAAAGGTTCGCCATCACTGCCCTACGCCCACCCCGGGCTCGGCAACCACTGACCTGCTTTCTGTCCCTACTGATGTGCCTCTGCTGGACATTTCCTATCAATGGAATCACATGATGTTCGTTCGGCCTTTAGTGACTGGCTGCTCTCACTTAGCATGATATTTTCAAGATGCTCCCGTATTGTAGCAGTGCCAGTACTTCGTTCCTTCTTATGGCTGAAATCATATTCCTTTGTATGAATACCTCATGTTTTATTGATCCGTGTATCCGCGGAGGGACATTGGGGCTGCTTCCACTCCTCTGGCTGCTGTGGACACTGCGGGGCGGGTTTTTGGGAGAACGTGCATCTGCATTTCCTTGGGGAATATACCGGTGAGTGGGATTGCTGGGGCATATGGGAACTCCGTTTCACCTTTGAGGAACCACCGGACGGTTTTCCAGAGCAGCTGCCATGTCCCCTTTCCTCCAGCAGTGTCTGCGGGTTCCATCTCCTCTGCATCCTCGCCAGTGCTTATTCCCCGGCGTTTGGCTCCTCGCCATCCTGGTGGGTGTGAAGTGGTATCGCTGTGGTGTGGATCTGCATTCTCCTGCTGGCTAATGAGTTTGAACATCTTTTCGGGTGCTCGTGGGCCGTTTGTTATCTTGTTTGTAGAACTATCTATTCTGATCAGAGTCATCTTTTAAAACTCCCGTATTTAGACTGAAGTGCAAACCGTCGGAGGTCTGCAAGGCTGTGCATGATGGGGTGCCGCCCACGTGGGCTGCATCTCTCCTCACTCACTCGGCTCTGGCCACACTGGCCTCAGAGCGGCAAGCTGCTCCCTCCTCAGGCCTTTGCATGGGGTCAGTTTAGTGAGGCCTCCCCATCCTCTCAGTCTCAAGTGCCAGCACCCCCCAGGCCCTTTCTAGCACCTCTCAAAACCTCTCTCTCTCTCTCTCTCTCTCTCTCTCTCTCTCAAAATATGTTTTTATTGATTTCAGAGAGGAAGGGAGAAAGTGAGAGAGAGAGAAACATCAATGATGAGAATTGCACGCCCCGTACTGGGGATTGAACCTACAACTGGGCATGTGCCCTTGACCGGAATCGAACCTGGGACCCTTCAGTCCACAGGCCGACGCTCTATCCACTGAGCCAAACCAGCCAGGACTCAAAACTTCTTTTGATCGTGTATTTGTTGTTGTTGTTGTTTGGTTGTTTTTGTTTTGTTTTGTTTTTACTATCTGATAAGAGCTGGAAGAACTGGGCTTGAGACGCGACTACACCTTTCATCACTGTGTGAACCTGGGCAAGCCACTGCCCACCTGAGAACCATGCAGGGGCGTAGCTGACCTCCACTCCGCCAGGGCTTTCCCCACTCCGCCCTTCTTTGATCCCAGCTTCTATGCAACGGCGCTGCCAGGAGGCGTGGGCCTGGCGCCATGGCAGTGAGAGAAAGGTGGCCAGAGCCAAGTTGGTCGTTCATGGGAGCAGGTGGAGGGGCTGTGGCCAGCCGTGGGGACAGTCTCCAGGAGCACACGGCTGCTCTGCCCGGTGCCCCGCCTCCAGGAGCAGCAGCTAGAACTGTCAACAGCTCCAGGAAGGACTGGACACTGGGGCCACTTTCGGCTCCGGAGCTGCGCAGTTTTCCTGGAGAGCTGGAGAAAGGGGAGTCTGGCCCGTGGCCGGGGCACAGAGGGCGTGGGGGGAGGGGGAGAGGAGACGGAGAGGGGCGCCGGAGGGAGGCAGGCCCCACGCCTGGGCCACGTGTTGCTCTGCGGGCTGTGCGTCACGCGAGGTCACACCCACTGAGTCTTTGGAAGTGCTGGGCTGCTGCCTCCTAACAGCCCGATGGCTCGGGGCTCTAGCTGCTCCCACTGCCACAGTCGCGGCATCTGAGGCAGACACCAAGCTGCTGCTCCCTGCAGTTACTCAGAGAGAAGCAGGGGGGCCAGACTACCCAGGTGGCTGGTTCTAGAAGCTTCTTGCTCTTCACCGCCACAGGCCTCTCGACACCCCCACGGGGTGGGGATTGTTATCCCCATTTCACAGGAAGGGAAGGTGGGGCTGACACGTGGCGAACATGGCCTCACTGGTGAGAAGCAGGGCTGGGCCGGGAGCAGCCAGCTGCTGTGAAAGCGCTTCTCGTCAGGGGCTGGAGGCCGAGGTGAGGGTGGGTGAGGGGCGGGCTAGGAGGACAGGCCTTCTAACCAAACAGCCCCCTCTGGCCCTGCCGACCGTCCAGGGCTGTCTGCGAGCGGCCCTGCATGCACTGTGCCGGATGAAGACCGTGTTTCTTCACAGTGCTCACGTCTTCTCCCATCTGGCGGCCTTGGACGCCTTCCTTACAGGAAGGGCGGGACCTGAAGTCGAGCAGTTTTGAAGAAAGATCAGAGAATGGCCATGGGGAGGGCAGTGGCATTTACTGAGGAACCACCCTCTTCAGCTCCGTCCCTTCACACATCATCTTCCCATTTTGCAGATGGAAAGACTGAGCCTCAGAGAGCTTCCTGACTCCTTTCCACTACCCAGCATTGGCTTCCTGGGTGAGCATGGGGCAGGCAGGCCTACGGGGCCTGAGGTGGGCTTGGGCTGTCACTAATGTCCCCTAAGCACAGGCCAGTGTGCCTTTCTGACAAGGAGAGGGTGAGGCTGGGCTCTTCGGGCAGCAGGAGCTACAAGGGGTCTCACAGCACTGGCTGCGTTCTCCTGGCACGTATTTTCAGGGTGACCTATTTGAGGGAGAGTGATCCTGGTGGTTACTGTAACGGTAAAAACAATTCCTTTTTCAATAAATTCAATCACTTTAAAGAAAAATGTTAAGTAAAAAATATAGAATTGGTATTTTATGGGTTTGGCAAAAATCATGGAGGTGGGACGCGAAGGAATGAGGTTTGGGAAACGGGGTGTATAGGACAGGCGAGTTGTTGGGAGCTGGAAACTGGGAGCTCTTCCTGACTCTGACCAGCTGTGTGGCCCGGCCGAGGCATTTGACCTCTCGGTGCCACATCTGCTTTGAGCCCAATTCCCCTTAAGAGCAAGAAGCTTCTCGAACCAGCTACCTGGGTTACACTCTGACAGCTCCACAGAGCTCTCCTGCCGAGCTCGAAATGAGCTGACGCTTTGTGGCTGTGGGGAGGGCAGGAAGGACTGCCTAGGGCAGTGGTCGGCAAACTGCGGCTCGCGATGCTTTGTGGCTGTGGGGAGGGCAGGAAGGACTGACTGCCTAGGGCAGTGGTCGGCAAACTGCGGCTAGCGAGCCACATGTGGCTCTTTGGCCCCTTGAGTGTGGCCACGAAGTTTCAATTGCACTGTACGTGCGTGCCTGCACGTGGTATTTTGTGGAAGAGCCACACTCAAGGGGCCGCAGTTTGCCGACCACTGGCCTAGGGTGACCAGCCGGTATGAATGTTCCTGGCAAGTGTTAGCTGTTTGCTGCTGATGTTAAGGTGACAAGGTGACCCAGCAGCCGCAGGACTTTGGCCTGGAAGAGCAAGCAGTACCTGCTGGAAGGGTGAATCCTTCCTGGGTTGAGACTGGGGGGAAAGAACAGAGGAAGGCACGGGGCTGGTGGGGCAGCTGAGGGCGGGGGCGGAGGTGGGGGAGGTGGTGCTGGTGCTGGTGATGGTGATGGTGGCAGGGGTGCTGCCGCTGAGGGCAGCAATCATGGTGAAGGCAGCAGGAGCAGCGATGAGGGCTGTGACGAAGGCAGGGATGGCGATGGAGGGGGAAGAGTTCAGTGGAGGGTGTGGGCTGCTACAGAGAAGCAGAAACCTGGAGAACAGGGACTTCTCTGGGGGCTCAGAGCTGTTTGGGAACCTACCCTACAAAAACCTCCGCAAACTCACACCAACATACACACCCATGTGCCAGATCTGAAGTACAAAGAGAAAACCACAACACTGCAAGTAGTAAATATTTCCTGGACACCCCAACCTCACACTGTGACAGCGAGGCAATGGCAGCTCATTATACTAAACAGCTATTTGCAAGTTACATTTTCTGTGGAATGTGCCTGTATTACGATGTATTTGTCATGCAGTCGGGTAAGGGCTCCAAAAGAAAGAGTGTAGGGCTCTATAGTGTCTTTAAATGGCTGTGGCTGATTGGCAAGTACTGAGAAGACAGTAAGCCCCCCATCACTGGAGGGATGCGAGGAGAGCAGGGGAGGTTCCTGAATACAAGTGACCACTGCCTCTTGCTTCTGCCCAGATCGCTCCCATTTTATTATTTCGGGGGCTCATGACCCCCTCCTTCCTGCCCCCTCCACACACACACACAGTTGCTAGCAGGAACCTTTGAGAGTCTAAACCAGTGATGGCGAACCTTTTGAGCTTGGCGTGTCAGCATTTTGAAAAACCCTAACTTAACTCTGGTGCCGTGTCACATATAGAAATTTTTTGATATTTGCAACCATAGTAAAACAAAGACTTATATTTTTGATATTTATTTTATATATTTAAATGCCATTTAACAGAGAAAAATCAACCAAAAAAATGAGTTCGCATGTCACCTCTGACACGCATGTCATAGGTTCGCCATCACTGGTCTAAGCTCATCTCCTCACCTCTCTGCTGAGGAAACTGGGGGCACAGAACTTGTTAGAGGTAATACAACAACTCAGAGTCACACGAGGGACCCCAATCCGGCCCCGGTCCCCAGCACAGTGCCCTTCCCACCGGCCCCTGCCCCCCGAGCAGTTCTGCCCCCGGGTGGCAGAGATTTGGGCCTCGAGGCAAACATTGGCAGCTGGCTCTCACCTGCCCCAGAAGAACCAAGGCAGCATTTTCACGTGGCCCAGTCAACCCTGCCCTGGAAACTCCCTCCCAGCCTTTCCCGCAGGTGCTGGCAGTGGACTTTGGCCAAGTCACAAAGTACCATAAGCCTCCATTTCCTCAGCTACGAAATGGAGATGACTAATGGTGCCCACGTAACAGGGCTGCTGCACAGATGAAAGTACTTTCAAAGTGCCTGACAGATGGAACAGTATATTGTTCCGATGGTAGTTTCCGATGTGCACTTAGTCAACGCAGCAAGTACTGGTATTAACTGAGCCCCTAGGCAGTGCCTGTCAGGGCGGAGCTGGCCCTCCGGACACTCACATTCCGTGGGGAGAGGAGAATAGTGAGCGGACAGGGAGCAAGGAAAAGGCCAGGAGAATGTGCTCCACAGAGGGGCCAGTGCTTCGAGGAAAGTGATGGGGGTGGTCACATTCTGGGGGTGAAGGAGAACTGATGTCTATTCACGATACACACGTCCAGGTCAGCGGCAGACCTCAGGCCACTGCGCAGGAGCGAGGCGGGTGTGGCCAAGAGCCCACTAAGGCTGGGGGTAAAGTCGGAGGTCAGAGGGGTGGGGCGCAGATCCCCAGGGGCCTGTGAGCCGAGGGGAAGGTGGAGCCGGGCAGCACGGGCAGGGCAGAAGTGTCCGGGCGCTGGTGGTGGCAGGGAGCAGGGAGGCCAGTCGAGAGCTCACAGAGGCCCAGGCAAGAGGCGGCGCTGCTTTGGAGCAGGACCAGGATGCTGGCAGTGGCCGAGGAAAGCAGCCACTGCCGAGACAGACACATTCCAGAGGCAGGAGCCACAGGCCTTGCTGAGGACAGGATGGGAGTCAAGGATGATGCCCTCGTACTCAGCCTGAGCACCCAGGGTCCCCAGCTCGGACCACCGGGAGCCCGGGCCTCTCTCTCTCACGAGTGGCCTCGACCGGAAGTCCTTTACTGTCTTGCAAGGCTTTTACCAAACGTCTAGCCCACTGCGAGGAAGAAGGTACAAATCTGTAACCACAGAGATGAAAGACCTGCTGATATTGCGAAGGAGGAAGTGCCTGGTGCTGCACGTGCACAGAGAATCCTGCCATTGCTTTGAAAAGCCCGGAAGGTGGTTTCTTGCTCTACAGGAAAAGCTAAATGCACACGTTGCCCTGATGACAGAAGTCCCCACGTCCGGGACCCGGCTGAGCTTCCCGACAGGGGCTGCTGCCGGGACTCCTCTGATGCCTCAGCCCCAGGTCGCCAGAACAGGTGACGCGGCCGATTACGGGGCAAAGTGCTGAGAAGTTATGGCTCAGGTAGAAGAGGAGCTACCTCCCCTGGGACCCAAGGACCTGTGGTACTGGGGGCGGTCAGCAGGGCTGGCTCAGGCCTACCCCCAGCTGCCACCCCCACCTGATGCACAGCAGGGGAGCAGGGCCTGGGAGCCCCTTCCTGCCTCAGTCACATCGCCCTCCATCCGCTCCCACATACACCCTAAACCGCACCACCTCTGCCTCCATGTTTCCACAGGCTCCTGTCTGGAGCCTGCTTGTCCCCATCTTCCCTGAGTTACCTCCTTCCCCTCAAGTATCCCCTCCTCGGGAAGCCTCGGTATCCCCCAGACCAGGTCCGGCCCCCCATTGCACACTGCTGTGCGTCCCCTTTATATACCTCAACACAGCTGCAGTGAATGAGCCTCGGAAGTGCGTCTGTCTCCCTCCCCTAAGAGAAGTGCCAGGGCATGTCTGCCGCGCTCACCCTGTGACCCCAGAGCCCAGCACAGTGTCTGCACGCGTGAGGCACTCAACAAAGCTGGAGTGCGGCTTCAGACAATAACAAAACTAACGTTTTTATTGTTAGAAGATACAGCTGCTCCTGACTTATGATGGAGCGACATCCCAATAAACCAGGGGTCCTCAAACTACGGCCCGCGGGCCACATGCAAATACAAATATTGTATTTGTTCCCGTTTTGTTTTTTTACTTCAAAATAAGATATGTGCCGTGTGCACAGGAATTTGTTCATAGTTTTTTTTTTAACTATAGTCCGGCCCTCCAACGGTCTGAGGGACAGTGAACTGGCCCCCTGTTTAAAATGTTTGAGGACCCCTGCAATAAACCATGAAGTTGAAAACACTGCAGCTTGAAAGTGCAGTTGCTACTGCAATGGAGGGTGTTGGTGGTTTCCCACCCTCCTGATCAGGGGGCTGGCCCTGTCCAGCACCAGGGGGGAGTGTCACACACGCACCACACGCCGCTAACTAGGAACAGGTCAAAATTCAAAATTCGAAGAATGATTTCTACCGAATGCGTATGTTGCTTTCCAACTCTCTTTACAGTTGAAAGATTGTAAGCTGGGGACCGTCTGTAATAGCTGTGTAACGTCACCATAAGTAATGTGACCTGCCACGTGCCAGGTGCTGGTGTTCACACCTTTACTCTCTGCATTTATTTCACAGCCACCAAGTGAAGGAAGACAGAGTATTACTCCCATTTTACAAAGGAGGAAACTGGGGCTCAGAGAGCGTGTAGTAACACCCCAAGGTCACGTGCTACTAGTGACAGCACTGGAGTTAGAACCCAGATCCGGCCAATGCCCAAGTCCTTGTTTCCAGCCCCTGGGGCTCCCCTCACTTCTCTCAGCATCAATTTTTACAGAACATGGATCCAACCCCCTATTTCTCAGACCACCCGCTGCTCGGCCGGAGGGCCTCGTGCAGTGCTGCCTGATGAACACTGTTTCTCTTCCTGCTGTAAGCTCTTGCCTAGAAAATCAGACTCATCTTCCAGGCTGAGTGAGAAACCCAATCAAAGGAGCCGGAACTGCTTCCCCCAACTTGCTGGCTGCTGCACTGTTGCCAGCTGCCTGAGGACGGGGCCTGGGGGCAGGCACTTAAAACCCGAGAGGGAACTTCATTTCACCTCCCAGTGAGGAGGGAAGGAGAGTGCTGGACTCGATTGGGTGAACTTTGATGGGGAGGAGCCCCTAGACTGGTTTTTTTCTAAGTGGCCTCGCCCCTCCAGTTAGCAAACAATATTCCATCGGTGGCATTTCTTCTGGGATTTTGTGGGTGAGAAGCAGTGAGAGGGGCATTGGGGCATCAGGCAGACATGATGATGAACTTGGGGGTGCCATGATCTCCTCTCAGGAGATCATTTCATCTACAGGTATGGAATGGGTAGTGCTCCATTCAGAAGGTCACGAGGAACTCCAGGTACCTGGGCTGGAGAATAGAAACTTAATAGGTGTGGTTCTCATTGGAAAAAGGAACCATTGCTATTCTGTCGTCGCTGGGCCTCCAGCACCTGCAGCCAGCACTTGGCACACTGAAGGCTCTGAAAGAAATGTGAGCTGAATAGGAGAGAGGGGAGGAGAGAACGAAGGGAGGGGGAAAGGAGGGGGCAATGAATTTCTAATTATATGAGACGCTGGTTCATTCGGTTTGGAAAACCCCCAAACATGAACTAAAATGCCGGTTCAATGCCGAAATGCCTATACCGGGCTGTTAAGGAAGCTCAGAGAATACTTTGATCAGAAATAAGAATTCTCAAAGCAATGCCCTTGCTGCCGCCATCTCCGAAGTTAATTGAGCGCGGCAGTGCGAGCGGGTGTCTGTGCTTTTTATGTAATGAAAGGATCTTCCAAAAATAATACCCAGAGGTATAGCTCGGGAGGCCTGGCGGCTGAGCCAGCTGGAGCAGCAGGAGGCGACCAGGAGCTGTGGGCCCCGCGCCAACGCCGCGGTTACGATTAAATGACGCTTCTCGCGTTCAGAGTGCAGAACACTGCAGGCTAGAGCCTGGGAGAGGCTTGCTATGTCACGGGGAGATGAGATTGCTGCTGAGAGGTTCTGCTGCCGCCTGGATTTCTGCACACTCCCAGGTCCCAGGAGCCGGTCGGGGCTGGGGAACCAGGAGAGCCCCTGTGAAAGGGTCCAGGAGCCAAGCAGGGCCCGAGCTTCTCTTGCATCCATCGGGACCGTAGGATATCACCACCAGGAGGGAATCGCTGAGATTTCCCCCAGAGGCACTGTGTGTTCAGCCCCACGGAAGTGATGTTTGCAGTGGGACAGGAGGGAGGGACGGAGGGACGGATGGGAAACCACTCAAATACCCATGATGGGAGATGACAGAATGAACTGTGGCCAGCCACCCCACACACACACCTGGCCCCTGGACTGTTATGCGGCCATTAGAAAGATTTCGTGAATTCTGTATCAGCTGACCTGGATGTGGGACCACCTGTGTTGCCAAATAAGTAAAAACTAGGGAGATGTTTAGAGCAGGTGGTGGGTGGGGCGCAGTGAGCCCACTATGCCAGCAGTCAGTCTGGCCCTCTGCCTGGATCGTGCCACCCAGGAACTAAGAATAGCCTCCACGTTTGTCAATCGTTCGGAAATGGTTGTAAAGAGCTGGAGGAAATATAAGGAAAATACTATGTGACCTGTGAAACGTATGTGAGACTCAAATGCGAGGGTCCGAGCCCAGCGCGCTTCCTCGTGTGCCCGTCGTCTGTGTAGCTGACTTTCCTTCCACGGCACCAGAGGTGACACAGACCGACGGTGCGGGGTGCAGAGCAGAAAATGTTTTCCTGACACAGTTCATGGCCCCTGGTTTAGGGCGCAGTGACACTGTAAAACAACAGCACTGAGCGCTGTTCCTGGCACCGTATCAGCGTGAATTTGTTACATTTGCTTACTTATTCATCCATTCTGTGATTTGTCCACCAGATTCCAATGCCCAGCTGCGGGGCCAGGCGTGGGGAACCAGCACTGAACAAGTCGACGCAGCCCACCTCCCGGAGATTCGAGTCTGCATCTAGATCTTTCTTTCTCCAAATAAACAGCCCCTCCCTGTTTGTCTCACGCAGGGACACGTGGTGCAGCCCCTTGCATCCTGACTCCCCTCCTCCTCCACGGCGCATTCTGATTGCCTCAGTGCCTCCAAAGAAGGGCATCCAGACTGGCCCCAGGCCTCCTGGTGCCGTGCAGGGAGGTCAAGGTCGAGAAGATTCATCCTGAATCAGGTCACGCTCTTGGTCTGGTTTCAAAGCGCTCAACACCCGGCCTTTGCATTTTCAGCTCCTGCTCTCCAGTGGTCCCAAGAGGGAGATGCAGCAGCCGTGACCCCGGCTGAGAGGCTGTCAGCTATGGAGAAGGATGCGGCCACCTGTCCACATGATCCCTCCTTCATAAAACCTAAGCCACCTCCAGACACATGCCCCAGTGCCTGTCTCTATGCAGAACCTGGAGAGACGAGGCCTGCTCCAGGCCCAGGAGGGAGCCAGCTCTGAAGGGGCAAGCTGAGGACTGGAGTTTGAACCACCAACTTTGCCTCCTCTCTGTTCATGCTCATGCTCTTGCCCAACACCTCCTAGGAGACTGACTTTATTTATTTCTAGAAAAAAGCACTGAGTCGATTACTGTAGCTTGCCACAATTGGATACTCCCTTTTGTCTCTGTGGGGCAGCCTAGAGCCCAGTGGCTGACAAAACTGGCACATTGGGGAGCTGGAAGAGAAGCAGCTAGGGGCTGTGGCTGAGGAAGGAGCTCGGGGTCCCAGGATGGAGTCCAACGACACAGCCGCTTCCTCTTGCCTGGACTCTGCCGCGTTCAAGGTCACCGTTAGTGTGGTACTCACCATCCTCATTCTCATCACTATTGCCGGCAACGTGGTTGTCTGCCTGGCCGTAAGCCTGAACCGCCAGCTCCGCAGCCTGACCAACTGCTTCATCGTGTCCCTGGCCATCACCGACCTGCTCCTCGGCCTCCTGGTGATGCCCTTCTCAGCTTTCTACCAGCTCTCCTGCAGGTGGAGCTTCGGCAAGGTCTTCTGCAACATCTACACCAGCCTGGACGTGATGCTCTGCACGGCCTCCATCCTCAACCTCTTCATGATCAGCCTCGACCGGTACTGCGCCGTCACGGTCCCCCTGCGCTACCCCGTGCTCATCACCCCGGTCCGGGTTGGCATCTCCCTGGTCTTGATTTGGGCCGTCTCCATCACCCTGTCCTTTTTGTCTATCCACCTGGGCTGGAACAGCAGGGACGAGACCAGCAGGGTCAACCACACCATCCTGCCCTGCAAAGTCCAGGTCAACTTGGTGTACGGCTTGGTGGACGGGCTGGTCACCTTCTACGTGCCTCTGCTGGTCATGTGCATCACCTACTTCCGCATCTTCAAGATCGCCCGGGAGCAGGCCAAGAGGATCCATCACATCGGTTCCTGGAAGGCGGTCACCATCAGGGAACACAAAGCCACGGTGACGCTGGCCACCGTGATGGGGGCCTTCATCGTCTGCTGGTTCCCCTACTTCACTGTGTTTGTCTACCGGGGGCTGAGAGGGGATGACGCCGTCAACAAGACCTTCGAAGCTGTTGTTCTGTGGCTGGGCTACGCCAACTCAGCCCTGAACCCCATCCTGTACGCCGCACTGAACAGGGACTTCCGCACGGCGTACCAGCAGCTCCTGCGCTGTAGGTATGCCGGCTGGAACGCCCACAACGCCTCTCTGAGGTACGACAGCTCTCGGCTCCCCAGGACTCGGAGCCAGGGACCCAGGCAGCAGGAAGAGAAGCCCCTGAAGCTCCAGGTGTGGAGTGGCAGAGAGGTCATGGCACCCCGGGGAGCCACAGACAGGTAACCGCCCTGGCTTTCTCTGTCCAGGACAGGGGCACAGGGAGAGGTCCCACTGATGGTGACCATCACGGTGGCCACTGCTCCCAAGGTGCTGGCCCTCTTCATGAGGACTTCGCAAACCTTGGGCTGTGCTATCATCCCATGGAGGTGAAACTTTTCACCTCCATTTTAAAAGGACCACAACTTGGCCAGGGCCACATGGCTGGGACCTGGACAGAGGCCCCCAGCTCCAGAACTTGTGGGCCCTTTGTTCCAGCTACATTGTCCTGACAATTAGAAGTCCTCAGTTTAAGGCCCAACCCTACCACGGATCTAGCAGTCATAAGTGCTCACTCACATGCTGCAGGCAGCCGTCAGGGGGCTGTGCACAAATGCCGGCGCCTGGGGGTGAAATGAGAAACCCAGCTGCTCCACTGAACACCTGTTATGCATCAGCTCTTATGCTGGGGGCACTCAAGTCAGAGGAGACAGGACTGGCCCAGCTTGGAAGGCAGGGGCTGGGACTCTGTACCAGAGGTCTTAGGGGAGCACGGAAGGCTTAGGAGCAGGGGGCAGCTCTGTGCTCTGAAAGAGGCTCTGGTTGTCCCCTCAGATGTGGGCGAGAAGGATGAGCTGGGCCAGCAGTGCAGGGGCTGCGTCCCTGGTCTGTGAGGGAGGAGAAGAGAACCGTGCAGAATCTAGGCGGCCATGAGAAAATGGGCTTGGGGACGCTGGGTGCTCGGGGTGCAGGAGATTTATGAGGAAGGATGTCCCAGGATCCGTCCCCAAGGAGACTCCAGGCTTAAAAGATAAACGGGATCAGAATGAGACTTAGACAAATCCATGGGTGACCAAGGCAATGCAGGTGTTAAATGGGAAGCGGCACCAGAGGCTTGAGCGGCACGGAGACGGCGCTGCGTGGAGAGGGAGGTGTGGGGGCTGTGAGAGGAGCGAGTGACAGGGGGCGGGAGAACACCTGCCACACAGATGCGCTCCGTGGGCGTCACTTTCCCTTCTCCTCTGCGGACCATGCCTTTGCCCCCAGAATGCTGGTCCCGTGACTGACCCATTCATTCACCCACAAACATTGATCAGCTTCCCACCGCAGGCTGAGGACTGTGCTGAGCACAGGGGTGACGTCTTGGGCCTTTCCCAGCTCTGCCCTCACTCACCCTAGCTGGAGCAAGTCCCGGCCTCAGGCTCCTCTTCTCATGGAGTGTAGGGCCTGTCCTCATGCACTGCCCTGCTCACCTCCCAGAGTTGCCCGAAGCGTGTGTGAGTTAGGGGAGGCCATCGGGCGCTGGGACGGCCATGGATGCAAGTTCATTCTTGAGCACTGTGTCGGTCTCAAGGAAAGCGTGGCTGGGCACCGCAGACCCACACCCTCTGGGATCTGGTCTCTGTGCATCGTTGTGGGGGAAGACTGTCCAACCAGACCCCTGGGCCCCAGGTCCCCTCTGGCCCTTGCAGCCGCCACCCCATCCACTGCTAACCTGCTGCACCCAGCTTCCTCCCAGCCTCCTCCCAGCCTCCCGGCCTCTAGACTCTCCTCTCAAATCCATCCTCCAAGCCATCTGCAGGTGCCTCTCCATAATGCAGATCCGGAGCCTTCATGCCCATCCGTGTCCTGCCACACTCCCTCATTCAGGAAGCAGCCTGAGTGAAAAGTTGATTTAGTTCAAGAAGTAAACAAAGAACAAAGCGGGGGGTGTGGACTCTGGGGAAGGCGCCGCCATGATTCAGTCAGGCCGTGCACACCACTCCCTCCTGCTCGGACCTGCGTGCCCTCCAGGCACGTAGGCTGCTCTATCCCTAATCCTTACGGAAACGTTCAGCGAGCACTTCAGAACTGGCACTCACTGGGCACCACTGGCTGCCGGCTTTACAATCTTGCCATTGTTTCTATGTATGGTCCTTCTGTCCCCAGCTAAGGGTGCCAAGGGAGATAAGGCAAGATCCCCACCCCACGCCGCCACTCACGCCGCCTGTAGCTGCTCGGGGTGTAGCCGAGGAGCAGACTGGCCGGGGTTCGTGCAGCACGTGCCAAGGATTGAAACACAGGGCGCTGAGCGCCCGGTGAGGCGGCTTGCGGCCCAGGCAGCCCGTCCCAGGGAGCGGGCCAGTGAGCTGAGCCTGAACGCAGACGGGAAAGACCCGCTCATCCAGGGTGGTGGACCCTTCAGACTCCTGGCCTCGTTTCATTCTCCCACGACCCCATGAGTAGGTGCTTGTTTAGTCTCCACTTTACAGATGGGAAAACTGAGTCTCAGAAGTTAATTAAATTGCCCAGTGACACAAGCTAGTGGGTCAGCCAAAGCCAAGGTCTGAGCATCAACAGAAACAGCTGCCCCCATTCCAGACAGTCCTGTGGGTGCGGGCACACTGTGAGGTGTGAGTGCCCACCTGCTCTTCTGATCCTCATGGCCACCGTGGGTGGGGGGCTAGGAGGGCACCGAGGCCAGCTGAGAGGCCGAGCCTGCCTGAGTCACACAGAGCGGCTAGGGAACACCCTGGGGAAGCAGTGGACTGGCCAGAGGGGTCTGGTGGGGAGGCATGGGGAGGATAGGGAACCCAGGTAAGGGGTTTGGGGGAGGCCAAGAATAGATTTTCCCACCAAGGCTGCCAGGACAATCAGGGCCTTGAATGACCCTCCAGAAGGTCAGCTCCCAGCTTCCCTGGTGCCGACAGCATGTCCTTCCTGGTGTCCGTCTACAGACAAAACCCAGTGTTGACCTGACTGAGAACCCTTATCGCTTCTAAGGGGGTGGGGCTGTCTGCTGAAGCAAGAATTCCAAGGGACTGATCTGGGCCTGCCCTTGGGGTGGCGGCAGGGTCAGCCAAGGGGAGACTCAGGAGAGAGAGGCCCAGCTGGCCTGTAGCCAGCCAGCAGCCACCTCCCAGCAGGATGCTCTGTCTGCCCCTTCCTGACCCCAACTGGCCTCCTTCACCCACTCTCCCCTCCGCCCTGGACAGCCTCACCTGCCTCCTCTCTGAACCCCAGCCCCAGCCTCTCCCCTGCTCAGAACCTCAGCTTCTACTAGTAGAGGCTGTGTTAGCTTCTGAGGGCTGCTGTAACTAATGACCATGAACCTGGTGGTGGAAAACACAGGAATTCATTCTCTTACAGTTCAGGAGGCCTAGAGCCTGAGATCAAGGTGTTGGCAGGGCTGGCTCCTCCTGGAGGCTCCCATGCAGATCCGTTTCTTTGTCTTTTCCAGCCTCTGGGGGCCACCGCACGCCCTGGCTCGTGGCCCCTTCCTCCCACGCCCCCAACCTCTTGCTCCACCCTCACACCTTCTCCTCTGTAGCCAGACACCCCATGCCTCCCTCTTACAATAGGGCACCTGTGGCCACATTCAGAGCCCTGAGGTAATCCAGGATACCCTCCCACCCTAAATTCCTTAACCTAATCAGATCTGCAGAGTCCCTTTTTGCTGCATAAGGTAACGTCCTCAGTAGAGGGGGTGTTCAGCTACCGCAAGTCCCAGCTCCTTCGCCTGTCACTGGAGGCCCTTCATGATTTGGTCCCTGACCACTTCCTGCCACCACCCAGCCACCCTCCACCCTCCTGCCCTGAGCGCATTCATTCATGAGCACTCACCAGGGATCTGCTTGCTGCATGCCTGCAGTTTGGGGCACAGCACTGAGCAGAGCAGAGGCCCACTTCTCTGAAGCATGTTATTCGAGGGTTCTCAAAGCATGGCCTCCAGCCAGCAGCAGGCTTCCAGGAGCAGAGCAGCCAGCCTTGGGCCACACCGCCTCATCCGTGGCAGAGCCAGGACTCGAGCCTAAGCTGTCTGACCCCAAAGCCTGAGCTCTTTCCATGATGAAGTGCTGCCTAGATTTGAAGTTAACCCAGACTCAGAGGTACCAGATGGGGAAACTAAGGCATGGGGGGCTAAGTGCCCTATCTGAGGCCCAGGGCAGCTTGGGAGGGGCTGGGAGGGGCCCCGGTATCTCTGGATGGCTGCCCGGGAGGCCGGGTCCTTCTCCCAGCACTCATTGGCTCTGAGCAATCTCCCCGGCAGGGAGATAATATTCACACACTCCTGGGTATCAGCAGCCTCCCTCCCTGGGCGTGGCACTTCCCCATTCCTACAGAGCCCGGCCTGCAGCGGTGATACTCCTGTGCCCTAGAGTCGGGGGGCTCGAGAAAGACCTCAGGAGAAGAGGTACAGAGGGAGGCAAGCGGTCCCCCACCTCTCCCGCCAGCTCTCCCCTCTGTCTGCCCTCCTTCCCTCTGCAGCCAGAGAGAGCCTGGCCCCACCATAAACTGGTTGGGTGACATTGGGCCAGTCACTGGACAGTCTGAGCAGCAGCCTCCTTACCCATCAACCTCTGAGAATTCACTCTGCAGAGTTAGTCGCAAGGATAAAAGGGAGTCAGGGACACAGGCACGGAGCATAATTCCTGGCACATGGCAGGTCCTTTAACAGACGTGATTTTGTTCTTCACCATCCATCTTTCTCCCTCTCCTCTCATTTTGCCTCCTTTTGCTCACTGTCTGTCTTTTATAGAACAGTTTCACTGGGATGTACTCCACATACTGCACAATTCCCCCACTTCAAGTGTACAATTCCCCGGCTTTTCATGCATTCTCAGCGTTGTGCAGCCATCAACACAATGGATTTGAGAACATTTTCACTGCCCCCCCGCCAAAGAAACCCGTAGCCTTTAGCTGTCACCCCGAAATCCCTCCTCCCCAGCAGCCCCTAACCTGCTATCTTTCTATCTCTGTAGATTTGCCTGTTCTGGACATTCTTAAACGCCTGCTCTTTCCCACCTGCTCCTTCGAGTGTGTTTGAGGTTCTTTCTTCTCTACTTCCCCTTCCTTCCTGAGTTTCCTCTCTTCTGCTTGGTATTCCCCTTCCCTCTGTTTCACCCCTCCCCCTCCCTCCATAGTCCCACTTCTCCTTCACCAAGTACTTGGACTGTTTGCAGGCCCCGGTGGACTGCTCCAGGCATGAGGCTATGTCCTGGACCCCAGGTGCCCACGCCCCCCGTCCCTACCTCCTGCCCTGGTGGCCTCAGAACACCTGCTCCCAGGCCTGCAGGGCCCGCACTTCTGCACAGCGCTGGGCAGGGCAGCAGCTCCAACAAGGAGTTAATCCTTTTCATCTTCATCTCTTCAGAGAGTTTGGGGAGTGAGACCCCCCTCTGCCCTGAGAGGGAGTCAGGGGAAGGGGAGCAGAGGGAGAGGAGGTGGAAAGCCTTTTACAGCCTCAGAAATCAAGGAGAATAAACCATGACCCCCCAGGAGTCACTTGAAAGGCAGAGAAGCCCTCATTTACCCCCAGGTGACTGTGCTTTTGAAGCCAGTCCCATCCTCCCACTGGCTTCTTGCAGACCCTCAGCCCTGCCCTTTCCCACCTACACTTCCTCCCGGCTCTTCTGACTCAGACCTGCTGGGACCTGCTGTGTGCTGCCTTCCCAGGGGCTGTGATGGGGAGGGAAGGGGAGCTATGCTTTCAGGCCACTGCTAGGCGCTTTGTACCATAAGAAAAGGTGCGCTCCAGGTAAACAAACCAGGAGGAGGCCAGTTGTCCCGGAACCGGCCCCAGGGCACGCAGCTGGCCAGCAGAAGCAACTCTGGGCTTCTGCCCCAAAACCCCGGTGCAAGGAGCAGGCTGCAGACACGGAAATTTGAATTCCATGTCATTTTTTCCAGTCACAAAATGCCATTCTTCTAGTCATGCACCCACCCCCACCCTCACACACATCACTTCCAAAAAAAAAAAAAAATAGGTGGTGGGCTGGATTTGGCCCACAGGCTATAGTCTGCCAACCCCTGGTGTAAAAGAAAGAAATGGGTGCCAATTCCAGCCCCAGCACTTGCTGGCTGTGGCTTTGGGCACGTGGCTTGCCTTCTCTGAGCCTCAGCTTGCCCATCTGCAAAATGGGAATAAGAACGCCTCTCTGTGAAGACTGCAGAGGGGCTTAGCACCAATTTGTCCAAAGCTCCAGGCCCTGACCCTGAGCCTGTATCCCTCATCTGAAAATGGGGGGCTTGGATCAGTCTCCAGAGACCATTCCAACACTAATTAGATGTAAATGCTGAACAGGGAGAGAAATGAGGCCAAACCTCCAACTGTGTCTGTGTCAGGAATCATCAGGCGGGGGCCGTGAAGAACGTGTTTTTCATACTAATGAATCGCTCTGAGTGAGGAGGCAAATGCAGTAAAAGGTGTCCTTGTCACGACCTGAGCTGGGAGTGCAGGGACCAGCAGCGGCAGGAGGGGCACAGCCTGGGTGAAGGACGGGGCTGCGCACAGAGCCTGGCCTGGGAGACGGGACCTGGGTTTCTCCCGCCCCCTGCAACTAACTGGCTGTGTGGCCTTGACAAGACGACATCCCTCCCTGAGCCCAGTTGCCTCATCTGTCAAAGAGTTAAGCCTTTGGGGCAGTCAGTGCCCCTGGAGCAGCTGCAGTGAGTCCCCCAGGCGCTCTGCTTCGGCGACACTGTTCATGAAACCCACAAGGGCTGCTTGTGGCCACGCGGGGGGACAGGGACGGGTGTGCCTGACCCCACTGGGCAATGCAGGGTGCCCACAGCCCCTGAGGCGCTCCTGGGGTGTGAGGACCACTCCCTCTCTACCCAGAGTTAGGAAGGGTGTGTGTGTGTGTGGGGGGGTGGGCTTGTCCCAGCTGCCAAAGAGGGGCAGATGGATCTACAGAGTATCAGTGTGTCTGCTGGTGGGGCTCTGGCCGTGCAGAGGCTGCAGTGGACAGGGAGGGTCGCAGGTTTGGGCACTGCAGGCCCGTGGAGGGGACTCAGGAACTTCCTCATTCCAGGCTGAGCACACACCATCGTAACCTGTCCCACCCCCGTGCCTGGGGGACTCAGGGAGCTTCCCTCTCCAGGCTGACTTGGGAGACACAGAACTTATAAATACTGAGTTACTGTTGAAATGGAATAGCAACATGGAAAGTCAGAGAGAAACCCCATTCCTGTTGCCAGCGTCCGCAATCCCTGACGTCCCAGCACCCCCTCCTGTCTTTCATGAGCAGATGGAGCCTTAATTTGGCAACAAGAAGAGCCACACGTGGAATTTCTAAGCAGGCCACGTGTCTCCTGTTTGGGGGCCACTGAATCTTACTGCTTCACATTCACTCAGGCTTCACATCATTCCCACAGGGTGTGTGGGGGGAGGAGGACGCTAATGGAGGTGCCAGATGAGCAGGGAGGGGTACAAACACGTGTGCCGAGCTCAGACAAGGCAGGTGTGGGGCCAAGAAGGCCCAGCAACCCTCCTGAAAGGGGTGATGTCTCAGTTGACTCTGAAGAACACTCGGAATTTTCTTTGCTGAGGGGCAGAGGTTGGCGGTGTCATTCCAGGCAAAGGAACAGCATGTGAGGGCTGGGGGTGGGGGAAGGACTCAAGGGCCATGGGGAGCCATTCAGTGGCCGGTCTGTTGGGAGAGCTCTGAAGGCAGACCTCCCCATGTTGCGGCCGGGTGACCTTGGGCAAGTACTTCCTCTCTAAAGCTTTGTCCCCATCTAAAAAGTCAAGTTGCTGGTTACAGCCCCTCCCCCCTAGGCTGGGGGAGGACCAAGGACATTAGTGCCTGAACCTGGACAGAAGCTTAGAGCCCAACCAGGTGTAAGACTTTGTCTCATTCAGCTCAGGCGCCCACAGACCACAACGCACATCCTCCAGGTCAGGGAGCTCAGTCAATTTCAGTTATACACACAGTGATTTAAGAAGCGGAACCCAGTCAATACAAGATCCTCTCAACACGCCCCACCCCCTCCCTCTCTCCAGGGCAAGCCAAGTTCCCAGGCTGTCTGGCCCCATGGCATTCTCTGGACCATTCTCTGGACCACGCTCTGTCCCACCTGAGACAGCACACACCTGGCACACTGGCCCCTATTCAATGACCAGCTACCTGGTGATGGTAACCAGTAACCGCCATTGCTCTGGGAATGGCTGTGCCTGGGAGTCAGACTGCCTAGGAGCAGACTGATCTTGGGCATGTTAGTTAACCTCTCCGTGACTCAGTTTCTTCATCTGTAAAATGGGGATGTTACTAGTACCTGCTTCAAAAGTGGTTGTAAGGATTAAAGGAGGGAATATATACACAGGCCTGAGCACCGTGTCTGACACCAGCCAGTGGCAGGTGGCTGGTGGGGGCATGGGGTGTGAGGAGCCTCCAAATTGTGTGAAATTCTATTGTTCTTTGCCATCCTCCACATTTTTGGTATTTGAAGCATCCCTGCTTTGACATCTCCATGCAGAGAATGTTTTGTTTCTTTCAGATTATTTCCCTAGAAACGAAGTTTCTAGAAACAGAGTTGCTGGTCAGAGGGGAGGGATATTTTAGGCCTTCGTTACACTTTGCCTAATTGTCTTCTGGACAGGTCCCAGGCTTCCCTGCCGCCAGACACAGGGGAAGGACCACTTCCTCAAAGCTGCATCGGGGTGGGTTCTGGAAGTGTTGTGGGTGCTGATGGGGGCAGAGGGTGAAGCGGCGAGGAGAAGGGGCCACTGACATTTAAGAATGGGCGGGGGGGGGGCAGGGAATAGGAGAAGGGTCTGAAGGGGCTGAGGAGGAACCACCAGAGAGGCAAGACTCACATTCATTCAGAGACAAGAGAGCAAATGATGCGGGCCTGACAGGAAGGATGACCTTGAGCAGAAGGCAGGTCTCCCTGGGCCTCAGTTTCCCTTTCTAGGAAATGGGCGTGACACCTTGCCTGCCTCCCAGAGCTGGGGTGGAATGACAAGAGAAGACGGGGGTGGCTGGGGCACTGTGGGCTCTCTTCCCCCAGCGCCCACTGGTGGGAGCGAGTGCTGGCTTTGCTGTTTCCTTCAGCTTGAAGACATTCCACACTTTCAAAGAGGGGTTGGGAAGCTGGCCAGTCTCAACTGGAGGCGGCTGAAGGGTTCAAACCAGGACCCGGGAGGTCTGAGCGTGACCTCGTTTCCCTGTGTGTTAAAAGGGGAGGGGGAGCAGGGGGCTCTCTCAAGACTCTAGGCTTACTTGCTGTGAGTCCTGGGAAAGTGATTGAAATGTTCGGGCTCAGACTCCCTCATCTGTTCGAGATTATAGACTAGCTGTGGGACATGTATCCCCTGGGTGTTGTGAAAGTTAATGCTAAGTGCCCAACTCATGAGCCCGCTCCTCATTTTATGATTCTGCAAACCCAGTTCAACAGCAGGAATTGAGTGACAGGGAGTCAGGGAGGGGTTGGGTGGAGGCCTTCACTTCTCTTTCAAGCAACAAGCTCAACATGCTGTAACATGGAAAATAGGCTGTGTGACCTCCGGCAAGTTTCCTAACCTCTCTGTGCCTTAGTTTCCTCCTCCATCAAATAAGGAGAATAATATGTGCATTAACTGAGCTAATATTTACAAAATGCTTAGAGCCGGGCCAGGCATGCGGACGGCGCTCAGCGGATAGTGGCTGTCATTTAGATGCTCTGGAATTAGGCTTTGGAACTAGCAGATGTGTCACAGAGCTCTGTGCCTCTAACCACCGGCTGTGTGACCTTGGTCAGGCCACTTAACCCCATGAAGGGCCAGTCCCCTCATCTGTAAAGACACGGGTGGTAGTGCCCACCTGGCAGAGCCAGCACACAGAACATGCTCAACCTGACTGTTGGCTGAGGCCTTAGAGAGGGCACCTGCGAAAACAGCCAGCCCCATGCCCTGCAGCCTCAGCTCTCCCCGTGGTGGGTGCACACACTGCTCACCAGAGGGCTCACTCCCTTCCCCCACCCACCCCGGCACTCACTGCCACGGGCAGGACGATAACACTGACCCATGTAGCCGTAAATACTTGGAGAAGGGCCAGTCCAGGCCACGAGCTGACACCAAAGCCTTCAGTAGCTCCCCACTCTGCCGGTCACATGCAAACTCCTCCCTGGGGGCTGTCCTGTTCTGGCTGTGGACTCCCTGCCTGCTCTCTTCTCTGCTGCATCCCAGGCTTCTTCTCCTATTCTCAGAGCACAACCCACAGCCATGCTGCCCCGCAGCCCCCAAGCACCTCTCTTCAATTTCCACCCAATGCCCTAGGCCAGTGGTTGCCAAACTCATTAGTCAACAGAGCCAAATATCAACAGTACAACGATTGAAATTTCTTTTGAGAGCCAAATTTTTTAAACTTAAACTATATAGGTAGGTACATTGTTATTAACTTAATTAGGGTACTCCTAAGGCTTAGGAAGAGCCACACTCAAGGGGCCAAAGAGCCGCATGTGGCTCGCGAGCCGCAGTTTGCCGACCACGGCCCTAGGCCCAACTCAAATGCCACGTGCTCCATGGAGCCTCCCGTGCTCCCTGGGGCAGAAATGGCTTCTGTGACACACAGCCCTGACCATGCACACCCACTCTTGCACATGCACATACCCACACACTCACGCACACTCACTCATGCACCATTCTCATCCATGAGTCACTTGAGACCAGAGACCCTGCCCTGCCCATCTGCACAGCTCTCAGCTCAGCTCCGAGTCCCACCCTGTCAGACTGTTTAGTCTGGTCCCTGTGAGGGAGCGTGCCACGATGGGAAGGGGGTGCACTTGGGAGTAACAGCTGGGGGTTCAAATCTGAGCTTTGCTCCTGAGTGACTCCAGGGCATCACTCACCCACCAGAGCCTCAGTTTCTGTGCTCACCTATGCTCACCTTACAGAGCCATCAGGAGGACTCACCAAAAAAAGGATGCAAAACACACCTCGCTCAGGACCTAGCATGTGAGTGCTCAATAAATACTAGTCCTTGCCGATCATTCATTCATTCACCAGCACAATTCACAAACACTGGCTATGTGCAGGGCCCTTGGGGACTGTTAGAGTCACCGCCAACCCCTCCCTCCATGAGCTCCCAGGCTGGTCCCAGGTTGTGACCCACCAGTGCTCAGGGATGTGTACCCTGGGAGGTCCCCAATCAAGATTCCTCTTAGGAGCCCAAAGCACCCTGACCCGCACCTCAATTTTCCTGGTCATGGGGAGAAAATAAAAAGGGGTTAATGGCTTGTGACTGTTACTGATTGCTTTCAGCTCAGTCCCAGGGAGTTATGGGGTGCCTTTTCCAGATAAATTTCATCTTATTTGTCACGCACATAACAATGTTTGCAAAGTACTTGCAGGAAGTTTGCCCAGCTTGCTCTACCCTTGCTACTGAAGGGCAGACAGAGAGCTCCGCCTTATGGACTTATGATTGGCTGATGTCCCTGCCCATCATACCTGCCCATGGCCCACCCCTTCAAAGCAGATGCTGGCCCAGGCAAACCCTGTGTTTACTCCCAGAAAATGAGGAGAAATCCATGAAAAAGTAATTTCTTCCATGAGTAGAGGGATGACGTTTGAGCATTTGCATACTGGGCAATATGTTGGTTTGTGGTAGGAAACAAAGGTTTATAAAGATAACACTGATTGGGTTCTGGGTAACTTGGTGTCCTGACATGTTCACCTCATAGCTCATTTTAGAACAACCAGAAATGAGGTCTGGCCTGGAGAAGAGGGTCGCCCAGATTTTGGCAAAAGCCTAAGGCGAGGAAAGGCCCTGGTGGTCCTGGCTGGCTCCCGGGGCAGGAGAGAGCCAGCCCTTCACTGTCCTCCACTCCCCCTTCCTCATGGAGGAACCTAGTTCCCAGGGCGCTGGTGAAACTGACCCCATGGTGTGGCGGTTCTCCCGTGTCGTTGGGTACCGGACAAGCCAGGGTTCAGGGATCAGCCCAGATCTCAATACAGTCTCTCAACTGCCAGTTGTTGGTGACTTTTGGGGCAAAGCAGCCAACGGCTGTGCCCGCTGCAGGAAACGAGGGAGGGGGCAGTAGAGGAGACTCTTAGAATTTCAAACCATTTCCTTCTCCCGTCTCATCTCGTGTCTTCAACAGCCCTTTCCCTGGAATTATCCCCCTTTTACAGATGAGGGGCTTGGGAAGGGAGAGGAAGTTAGCTGAGACCCACACCCAGGAAACCTCACCCTTTCTCCCAATCATCCCTGCACTTGGCTGGCGCTCCGAGGTGTTGGCTGAAATGGCACCTTCCCAAGGGTGGGGGTTGGGGTGGGGGTTCCCGCCCAGGAGGCTCTCCGGGCTAGTAGCATGGGCAGGTGGCTGGGGAAATAAAGCCTGCATGGGACGCACGCACAGGGGTGAGGGCTGCCAGAGACGGCCGGGGGGAGTGCTCTGCTCTGAGGAACTGGGGAAGTCAGAAGACAGAAAATCACTATCTGAACAGATTTATCGGGTTTTTCATTCACTAGTTCACATGACTGAGCACCGACTATAAACCTGGATAGTGGGTAGAAGATGAAAGATCCAGGCCTGCCTTTCGCGTGGGAGACAGACAAAATGACAGTTAACCAAGGAGGTAAGCGCCTCTGCAGAGGGGCCGAGGCTCTGGGAGGGAATCAGACATCCTGGCAGACCTCAGACACGGCTTCCCACAGGAGGTGATGCCTGAACAGAGTCTTGAAACCAAAGCAGAAGTTGAACAGCCAGAAAAATGAATGAATCAATGAGTCCATGAATGAAGGCCTTTCCAGCACTGGGAACAGCAGGTGCCATGGGGCAAACACAAGGAGAGCAGAGTCACATGTGCACACGGTGCTTCTGCGGGTGTGAGCAGCTGCACTGTCAGTACTACCGGGTGATGGCCAGGGCACTGACGTTCATTACCTGTGGTCCTTACAGCAGTCCCGTGAGGTTGCTGTTAGTAACATATCCTAGAGGAGAAAACAGAGGCTTCTCATACAGAGTAGCTCTGAAACTGGGTCCTGACCCCTGCTGGCGAGACGTAGTATAACAGCCTCTACATGAAAAGATGAGATTCAGTTCAAAGAACGTTTACTTAAGGTTACTATTAGTCAGGATGCCGTTGACTGCCCACTGCAGAAGCCAATTAAAGGAAACTGGGATTGGCAGAGAGAAAAAACTGGCTCATAGACCTGAAGAGATCAGAGCAGCTTCAAGCATGACTGGGTCCAAATACTTAAATGTCATTAGAAATGTGTCTTTCTCCAGTTTTCAACTCAATTTCACACTATGGTGACTTCATTCTCAGTCAGAGTCTCCCCAGGGTGCCACCGACATGCCAAGCTGACATCATACCATTGTAATGGCCCCATGGGAAATATGTCCCTTTCCTACTGCTTCAACACAAGGTTTCAGGCTTCCATTTCATTGGCTGGGTTGGGCCATGTGTGTACCCTCAAACCCACACCTGGAGCCAGGGCAAAGAATAAGAGGTCAACCCCACCTCACCCACAGACTATGAGTGGGGAAGTTTGGATCCCAAAGAAAAGTTCAGGTGCTGCTCCCCAGAGGAGTGGAATGGAATGGGGGAGGGGGGGTGAAAGTGACAGGTGTTTACCACAGGCACATATGGAGTGGCAGACACCGTATTCTGTGCTCTCCTAGAATCCCATTAAAATCCCTTAGCTTTAAGTGTCAGGGCTCAGGGCAAAGATGGGCCATGAAGGGGCCCAGCAATCTTAAACCTACCAGAATCTCTAGAAGTGTGTAAGGTAATAGAGTCTACACAATGTGGGAAGCCAGCGCGGTGTCTCATCCCAGCTCTCACTCGGCATGGATGGCAAGCTAAGCAAAGGAGGAGGGACTCCATGCCACTGGACTTAAGTCAAATAATGTTAAATGTGCGTGTTACTAAAATTTCATAACAAGGTAAAATTCCATATGGTAAGGAGGAAAAAAAATGAGAAAAAAGGCAACCTAAGACAAAGCAAGGAAAAACGGGAAATTTGAAAAAAGGTGGGGCAAATATAAAACTCAAAATCACATTGAAGAAATTTGTCAGGATAGATTAGTAATCACAGTACCTGTAAATAGAACAAGCTGGCCAATGAAAGAAAAAATGAAGGTCAGGCTTAATGTTTTATATCCAAGCGAGACATAAGGAGACAAACATGTTGAAAGTATAAGGAAGGAAAAATAAGATAAACTAGGCAAATACTAACCAAAATAAATCTGTGTAGCTAAATTCATATCAGACAAGGTGAACAGAAAGCAAAAAGTATCGCTCAAGATTAAGTTTGTCATCATATTTTTAGAGATTCAATTCACCAGAAAGATAACTTGCATGTACCAAATAAACTGACTTCAAAACTATCTAAAGTAAAATTGACAGAACTACACAGAGAAGTTAATCATTAATGCCATAAATACATAATATTAAGCATGAAAGGGCAATACTATTTAGGATGCTGTAGAGATTAAGAATGGTAAGATCAATTTTATGCCCCAAACAAGAGAAAACTCAGATACTGTGAACAAATTCCTAGCAAAACAGGGCTTGCCAAACCTGACTTGAGGAGAAATAGAAAAACTGACTGGTCCTCTAAGCATTAGAAATAAATGAAATGAATGGATTACCAGCAGCACTTGGCTTTACAAAGCAGTTCCACCCAACACTCAAGGAGCAGCTCATTCCAGTCCTGACAAACTCTATCTGAGGAGAGAAAAAGGGAAACTTGG
Source organism: Myotis brandtii (assembly GCF_000412655.1). Classification (NCBI taxonomy): domain Eukaryota; kingdom Metazoa; phylum Chordata; class Mammalia; order Chiroptera; family Vespertilionidae; genus Myotis; species Myotis brandtii. Next base: position 2,673,260 of record NW_005370271.1, read on the forward strand.
CCACTTATGTGATGAGGCCACCCTGGTGTAGATTCAAAAGTAAGCATGAGAAGGGAAATGGTAAAAAACAAGAGACAACTCTGATATCCCTCAACAGGGGGTGGATAAACTGGAGTATCTATATATATAAAAGCCTAAGTGACCATTATGATCAGTCGACCGAACGACTGGTCGACCAGTCACTATGACGTGCACTGACCACCAGGGGGCAGATGCTCAATGCAGGAGGTGCTCCCTGGTGGTCAGTGCACTCCCACAGCCAACCTCCTGTGGTCCCTCCCCGCAGCCGGCCGGTCCCTATGGGCCCCAATCGGGGCTGGCTAGACTGGGTGAGACAGCCCCAATCGGCCCTGATCACCAGCCAGGCCGAGGAACCATACCCATGCATGAATTCATGCACTGGGCCTCTAGTATCCACATAATGGGATCCTTCACAAGAGTGAAGATGAACCATAGATTCACACATGACACAATCTAATCTCATAAATCTAACATTAAACAATCACCACAAAGGTAGCTACAGAAAAAGTCATGAAACATGATTGCATGTCTATAAAAGTAAAAGGCAGCCAGAACAACACCATATATTGTTTAGGGAAACATAAACGTTTGCTGAAACAAGTTGAAGGCTAGTAAAGTTCTATTTCTCAACCTGAGAGGTGGTTACACCTGCATCCATTTAATATTCTTTTGTTTTCTCTAAACCATGTGTATGTGTTTTTATAGTCTCTGGATATATGAATGCATTTCATTTAAAAATATTTAATGATGAAATTGACATGTAACAAAAAGTATGTCTGAGTAGAGGAGTTATTTGAGATGTTTATTTCGTTTTGTTAATTTCTATGTTCTGTATTTTATCATGAACATGAGGTATTTCCACAGTAATCTTATTTTAAGTGATTGTTCAGCCCTTTAGGAGAAGGGAGGTAGTTATTTCCTAGCCTAGAGCTAGCCTTTCTTTGATAATTTTGCTCATTTCAGTGAAAGTCACTTTATCAGAGGCACAGGCTAGGTCTGGAATATTGACCCAAGGGTAGATACCTACCTGCCTGTGTGGTCAAATATATACACTGTAGCATACCTCTGGGCCAGAGATATGACCTTGAGGTCCAGGGAGGCTGGGTGTGCTGGGGGAAGGAGAGCTGGGGCCTCCAGTATTTAAAGGACACATGGGTGTTGGCTGTGGCCGTTGGCTGTGTCCTTGCTCACAAAGCCTTGCAAAGTCAGGCATTCAAATATACAGCTCCCACCTGAGGGGCCCCAAGGGGAAGTTCTCCCTCTCTCCATGCGGCAGGGAGAAGGAACGGTGAGCTTGACTCCCCGGTGGCTTCACAAATAATGGCTGGAGCTGAGGCAGAATGAGCTTCACGGGACATCCCCAGGAACCGAGACTGGTCTCAGGGCCAAGGGATGGACGGCTCCTTTGGTTGACAGTGGACAAGGAAAGCTGCCACTCCAGCCTAGGCAGGGACGTGAGAAACGAGGCAGAATTTATGGCCTTAGAGCTGAAGCCAGACCCTGCCCTGCCCTGGAGCTGCAGATCTGCCCAAAAGAATCTCTAGGGTCTCCCTGTCAAGCTCGGCTTCTGTTTGAACCAAGGGTGAGCTGGCATGGCCAGGGACTGTGACAGCACTCTCCAAACAACAGTCGTTTGCAAATCCTCTCTCCGTCCAGCTCATCACCCTCCCCCACCTGCGTTATACACACTTAGATGTCTACACCAGCTCTCTGTTTCCACTGACAGACATTTATGAGAAACCTTTATATTGTCACCATAAATGGAAATGCAGTATCATGTGTGGAAAATGATGCAATAACTCAAAACTGTCATCAGTGTGGCCAGATCCAACTGCCGGAGCAAAGCTCTCAGCCTGGGCCGTGCTCTGTTACAAAGGCAGATGCAGGTGTTAGGGGCCGAAACCCGGGAGTCTGGCTGAGCCGTTGCCTCCGACCCCACAGGGCTGGCAATACGGACGAGGAAGGAATCTGAGTGAATGTTGCTGAAGGCAAAGCAGGTCTGCCACCCACATCCTCGCAGGCGGCAGGCGGAAGAGCTCTGTGTGCCCACAAGTAAGGGAAGTCCTCTGCTTTCCAAAATGTATGTCAAATACTTTGTGGAAAAAACTGTCCTACCAAGCATTTGGCTTACACACCTTCAGTGGCCTCAACTTCCATCAGCTTGGCATTCGCTGAGGACCTACTGAGTGCCAGCCACATTGCAGGGTCTGGAGGGCAAGCATCTTGCCTACGGGGAGCAGACATTCTAATGGAGAGACAGAGTTGCTCTCAGCTGACTTGGATGCCAGGCTGACTAAATCTTTGTGCCACATTCTCCCAACCTTCCCCCAGCTCATGCAAGGCATGCTGTGGGTGTTCAGGAATCCTTTCATTAAGATTCAGAAATACCAAGCTTTAACTGGGCTCCTACTCTGAGCCAGACTTTAGAACACTTAATCCTTTCAATAATTAGAAAAGTATAAAGGATATATGTAAAGGTATATATTCTATATATATAAAAGGCTAATATGCAAAGTCCCCTGGGGAGTTTGACTGGGAGACTGGGAGTTCAATCACTCTCTATGACATGTGCTGACCACCAGGGGGCAGCATGGAATGAAGGAAGGCCCCCCGGCCAGCAGCGGGAAGGCCCAAATCGGCCCTGATCGCTGGCCAGGCCTAGGGACCCTACCCATGCACGAAATTTCATGCACTGGGCCTCTAGTATTATATATAAAGGTAGTTAACCTCATATACTTCATATGCATAGGGCTTAAGTCACTTGACCAAGGACACACAACATGTTAGAAGCAGATTTGGGATTTGATAGCAGGTGTCTAGAATGCTCCCCCTTGTGGGCTGAGGGAAAAAGTTACCACTATACATGAGTGGCCAGTGCCCTTCCCACCCACCCTTCTTGGGGCCTGACATAGAAGAAGCAAAGGCCAGAGGCTAGGCCCTGGCCACACGGGCCTTGTTTGGCAGTCGCTGCAGCCCTGACCTGTGCTTGTGTCTCCTCAGGAAGCCTGCACTGTCCTGCACCATGAGCTCCAGCAACCTTCTGAGCTGCTGCAAGAGTCTGTGGGGATGTCGGTTCCTCCAGAGACGCGGGGGAGGCCCCTCCGAGCAGCCACTGAAGACACCACCCTCCCAGGCTGCCTAGACCCGGCCCCAGGACACTGAAGATACTGCTCCCGGTCACCAAGTTGTGACTCCTGGAGCCCCTAAGGGCCCAGTGGCCCCCAAAGCCACCGAGGAGGCCCCCTCAGTGACTCCCAGAGCACACACTGGGGTGCCAGGGTCCACAGGCCCTGTCTGTACTCAGCATTCCCAGAGAGGTGTTCAGGTCTTCTCTGAGCCCAAGCTCACAGTGGTGCTGGCCCTGAGTCCTGAGCAGAGATGGGGGGACATGTGGGATGTGTGCACGTGTGTGCACGGATGTGAACGTGCCCTCTGAGCACAGCAGAGGGTGTTGCCATAAAGTACTAGCCTCTCGTTCCCTGTGGGTTCTGCAGGATAAAGGAAGGGGAAGGGAGGGGAAGGGAAGGGAAAGGAGGAAATTAGCCTTCAATGAACACCTACTATATGCGAGGTACTTCGCCTGCATGAGCTCCCATAATCCTTATCACCCGGGACAAGGATCACTGTCCCTACTTTACAGAGGTGGACACTGAGGCTCAGAGAAGCATGGGGCCTACCCAAGGCCACGCAGCTAGAATGTGCGCCTGGCTCATAGGAGGCACTGGTCCAACAGTTGTTGAAGGAATGAATGAATGAACAAATGAAGGAACGGGAGGAGGGGTGAAAAGCCAGGCCTCGAGCCCACGCTCTCGACACAACACTACACTGCCTCTTGGGAGAGAGGTTAAGGTGTTTCCTTGACTGAGCCCACCCGTGAGGCTCAGACCAGAGCCTGGGGGTCCCTCCTGCTGCAGCAGGAGTAGACTTGCTGGGGAAAGTGTGCCGGGCCTCAGGGAGGGAGGGGAAGGAGTTGAGGGGATGCAATAGACCTGAGTAGAGGAGTTGACTCCCAGCACCCTCTGCTAGGACGCATGACCTTGGCCGCGTCAGGGGACCCCTCTGAGCATCTCTACTCCTCTGTCCTACGGGGTAAGCTCCCCTGTCCTGTGTATAGGGTGGTGACAGCCGCAGAGAGGTGAAGGTGTCCATGGACTCTCCTCGCTGACCACTGCGCCCCTGAGCCCACTCTTCCCCTCATTCCAAGACCCCATCCTGGTGTCCCCTCCCTGCCCACCATGCCTTCCAGTCCCCCCTGCAGCTCCCTGTCCTCTCCCAGCCATCAGTGTGACTGCTCCCCGAGCCTCCTCTTCTCGCGGAGCTTTCTCTGCTTCTGTGGCCTCGTCTACACCCTGAAGACTGACCTTACCCAGAGACTTATCTCTGAGCAGATCTGTATCTGGAGCCCAGACTCCTGGGAGCTTTCCCACCGCTGCCTCCACAGCGTCTCACCCTGAGCATGTCCACAACTACCCTTGACCTTTCCCCCAGCACCTGCTCCTCTCCAGGGGGTCCCCTTCTCAGACTTTGAAGGCTGAGGGTCAGTCCTGGCATCCTCTCCACCTGCCCTGTCATCGCTCCATCCCACCGCCGACCCCTCCGTCAGGACCATGAGATGGCTTCTGGACCGCCCTCAGCATTCCCCACTCGCCTCCCTCCAGCCCACGCCCCACCCACAGCCCCACCACAAATGCAAACTGTCTATCCCATGGCCCACCTTTCGGTCCACGCACAAAGCTATTTCCACAACTTGAAATGCTTTTCCTGCCCACAATCTCAGCTAAAAGCACTTCTGGAGGAAGTCTTCCCTGACCCTCCCTATAGGCCAGGCCTGATGCACACCCCCAGCACTGTCCTGGGAAGCGCTGGCGTGGTTGTGATACATGGCTGCCTGTGATTTCCTGGCCCCTGTTCACTCAGGAGGTCACGGGTTCTGCTTGTGTCTGTTTTTGTTGTTGTTTTAATGTTTTTATTTCAGAGAGGAAGGGAGAGGAAGAGAGAGATAGAAACATCAATGATGAGAGAGTCATTGATCAGCTGCCTCCTGCATGCCCCCTATTGGGGATTGAGCCCACAACCTGAACATGTGCCCTGATTGGGAATCAAACCGTGACCTCCTGGTTCATGGCCACTGAGTCCCACAAAGGGCTGCCTGTGTCTGTTGGCCACTGTATGTCTCTAGACCCTAGAAGACTGTTTGGCACATAGTAGGAGCTTTAAGCAGCTTATCCACCAATACACCAGAAGGCATGATTTCCCCCAATAGCCACAATTATCCAGTCTCTTAGCTGGATTCCTTCTGGGAGCCCCAGAATCCCCTCCTTGGAAGTTTTCCCCAGAGTCTAAGGCAGGTGGGTCTCTAAGTCATGGCCAAATCATTGGAGGCATAAGACTGGTCTGGCTGATCACAGATACAGCTCGTCAGGGCTGAGGGCAAGGTGTCCACACGCCACCTGCCATCACAGCTACCCCCGCCCTTCTGGAGGCCTCTCGGTGCCTTTGCTGGCTGCAGAAGTGGGGCGCAGGCTGCCTGGAGGAGGAACATCTGTGGCAGCCCCCAAGTCCACAATCTGTGTTCCCACCGTGTTCCAATACAGCTATTGAAATGGATGCTGCCTGGCAGTGTTATTTCTTAACTTCCTGGTGAGAAAATACTCCCCAAACTTCATCTTCCGGTGCATCTGGATTTAGAAAAAGAGTTATGATCAAATGCTGGAGTAAAGGATACCTTGGAAATTGCCCTAAAAAGTGAAGGAGTTCTCAGGAAACTAGGTTTCATCTTAAAACACCACATCAGAAATGAGAGATGGGCTGGTCGGAAGAAGCTGGCCTTCATGCTGCTCACCTGGTGAGCCAGGTACGTGCCGGCGCTCAGTATCTGTGGAAGGGACTATCTCTGAAGGTGTCGGCTTCAGAGGGGCCTTTGTTAAGTGGGAGAAAGAGACCGCTTTAAAATGGAAAACCTGTCAGTCAAAGAGGTCTGCAGTGGGGAGTAGGTGGGTGAGGTGCAGGGAAGAAATCAGGTCAAGGAAAATTCATGGATTCTGTGCAAGGACACATCCCGAAGGCAGCAGTGAAGGGCCTGGAAAATGCAGGACGGGAGCTGACCAGAGTCAAGGTCACAGTTTGATAGCCACACTGTCAGCAGCGAGCAGGGTCCCCTGGGATGGAAGGGACCCTAAAGACACACAGCGATGAATTTGCATGGGGGGCGGGGGAGACTGTGAGCGGCCACAGGGAAAGCTTATAGGAGCTGGTCTGCCTGAGTTCTAATGTGTTTCAGGAGGGAGGAGACAGAGCCGTGGGAGGGGAGACCTGGGAAAGGGAAGCAGCAGATTGATGGAGTCAATAGATGATGCTAAGCAGTTCTGTGTCCTCTGAAGTGTAACCCTGGGTGCCATGAATACGGGAGCACTTCTTGGGCACCCAGCCACGACGGGAAGCCTGGGAACCACAATTTCCAGAGTCCTGTTCCAGCAGTTGTAGATTGCACCAGTGGGAAGTGGAAGAGAAGCAAACCATTACTGCTAAGTAGGCTAAGGGGACGGTGGGAGGAGGGGAAGGGGCTACCACAGGGAGCTGCAGCCGGAAAGCAGGCTGGTCCCATGAGTAAGGGCTCCATCAGGAGGGGCTAAAATGCTGAGGTCTGTGTTCTGAAAAGCTCTTTCAGACTCCAGTTTGGGGACTGGACTGGGAAGTAGGGGGCAGAGGCAGAGTGGGTGTGAGCAGCCCCACTGCAGGGGAGGGTCAGCCAACTCTAAACTCTACGGCACACCTTGACCTCTGTGCTGAGAGCCAAGAACCGACCTCCCTGCCCTCCAGACAGCGGGCTTGGACCTAAACATTACCGGGGAGTCAGGGAAGGACGGGCACGGGGCCAGTGCTGGGGTCGCCGAGGTCGGAAGCAAGGAGCAGTGTGTGGAGGGCCACAGCAGCCATGCGCTTCTAACGGGAGCTGTTCCTGGCGCACATGGAGCCGGTCTGTGTTTAAGCTCAGGGTAGAGGCGTGATGGGTGGCCCAGTAGCCCGGATGGAGGGAATCCATTTGGAACCCCATCTCAGCTCAGTGGCTGCAGCTCACCTTCACTTAGCCCACCCCACCTGGTCTTGGGCGGGGGGGGTTATCATCTTCATTGTCCTTTTGAGGGAGCTCTTTCCAGGTCATTCAAGCAAGAAATGACAGCGAGGACACACATCTCCCACCAGAATTCCCAAATCCCATCAGAATTCCAATCATTTCGGTGATAATTCAGGAACCTTCAACAGTCGCTAACAGCTGCAGGGTGACTGGGAGGAGGCCTCTGCCCCCGCCAGCAGCCCTATGGGGCTCATCATTCATTATTTTGAAGGTCCCTGCAAATGTTGGTGCCATGTCCCTGACCTCCCTACTCGGGGTCACAAAGCACAGCATGCTTCTCACGCCCTGAGATGCCACTTTGTAAGCCAGAGGCCTGGCTGGACCACATCCCTCACTGCCTGGGGCATTGCTAAGGCTCTTGTGCCCATTGGGCCTGGCAGGAAATGAAGCCCCAGAGGGACGTGCACGCCCACATAAACCTGCCCTTCACTTTCAACTGACATTTACATGTAGGTGCCCCTTGCTGCACCCAGACATTCTGTCTGCCCCTCCACAGGGGCAGAGGCGGAGTGAACGTAGTCTTCTCCGCCAGGTAGTGGTTTGCACCCCCACCAACAAGAGCCTGAACAGGGACACAAAGCACCCAAAGTAAAAACCCCAAGTGGCATAGCCAGGGTTCGAACCCAGAGTCTCTGGTCTCCAAATTCCTGTCTTTTTTCTCATTCAAGTTATGAAATTAATTTTTAAGGATTAAGCGACATAGAGATACAGCCTCTCTTCAAAAGTGTGACATTGTGGAGGGAGCCAGGGCTCCTTGTCGACCTCTCCCCATCTGCTTCCCTAGGGTCTTCCCAGAGGCAGCCATGCTCTCGGACTGCTGAATGGGATGTGTCCCGTTTTCTTTGGTTGTCAACATGAACGTTACACTGCATCTAAAAAACTGACCTCAACCACTTCTCTCCGAGGTCCAAGCACGTTGGCACACGAAGGCCCCCTGCATCAGCTGTGGCCACAGAGGGTGTTCTGTGGTCTCAGCACCCCACCGTTTCTTTAGCTGTCCCCCTGGCCATGCACATTTAGAAATTATAAGTCGTTTCTAATTTTTAGCTGTTTCAACGCTGGTATGCTGATCATATGACAATGCTTTCTTGTGTACGTGTGCAAGTGGATTTTGGTGGTGGAGGTGGTGGTGGTGGTGGTGGTGGAGGTGGTGGTGGTGG
>NW_005370271.1:2681888-2698131 GCF_000412655.1 Myotis brandtii
GTGGTGGTGGTGGAGGTGGTGGTGGTGGAGGTGGTGGTGGTGGAGGTGGTGGTGGTGGAGGTGGTGGTGGTGCGGTGCATGTGTGTGAGTGTGCATGTAGGCATGTGTGGTTAGCATGCCAGCAAGTGTAATTCTGGATGTAGGGTATAGCTGTTGCTGAATGACCTCCTGAGAGGCACTGGTTCAAGCTCCCACTAACAGCACCAGAGGTTGGGGGCTGGCTCCCTACAGCCCCATCAGCCCACTTGTGTGTTTTCTGCCTGTGGCTTCTTTCATCCCCTGGAGACTAGAATATTCCTTTGAGAGATGGCCTACCTCCAGTGAGTGTGGGACAGGACGTTAGGGCAGAAGAAATTTTCAGAACCCTGCTTGGGCCCACCCCAGGCACTCCATGAGCTCCACCAAGTCACGCCATCCTCCTGGAGGTCTCTGTGCGGGAAGCCGGCCCTGCCCAAGTCACATAGCTGGGGAGAGGCTGCGTCAACTAACAACAGCCACAGTCGTGCTGTGTAACAAACATCCACGAACCCTCGGCATATGACAGTAACCCTTTATTTAGCCCACAAATCTGTTCCTGCCCTACTTCCTAGAATAGCCCATCACTTCCTCCTGGGTGTGCCCTCTGTCACAGGACACATCTCATGCATCCCAGATTCAGACACGTTCCGGGGCCGTAGGAAGTTCACTGGCATGCGTCAACAGAACAAGGCAGATGGCGGTTTATCCCTGCTGCTGGCCTTTGCCCCACCCGGGCTAATGACCAACCCTCTGAGTGCCACTCGGCCAGAGGAGGCTGCAGCAACTCCAAGGCACTGTGATACTGCTCCATGGGGTGTGGGGCCGGATCCTCCCTTTTTAGGAGAAGCCATAAGTCTGGGTTTCTATTGGCAACATCGGATGAGCTGACATTTGTAGAGCTCTCAGAGAGGTGCCAGGCACATAGCTGATGCTGTAGAAGTGTTCAAATAGATGGATGAATAGATGGGCAATTAGATAGGTAGGTAGGTAGGTAGCTAGGTAGGTAGCTAGATCTTTGAAAAGTCGGCAAAAAAATTTTAAGCCACTGTACAGACAAAATCAAACCTTTTCACAGGCCACATGTGACCAGAAGGCTGCCAGTTCTTGGCCTCAGATACAGGAGAAGTGCCCTGTTACCTGGGACAGCCCTTGGAGGAAAGAGTGGGTATGTGGCATGTGGCCTCCCACCCACAGAAGGCACCACTGAGGATGCCCCCACCCCCTACACTCCCAGCTCTCCCTGCTCCCCCATCCCTCTGGGCAGGGTGGGGAGGGTAGGAGAGGGCAAAGGAGAAAAGGCACAGAGAGAACGTGAGTCACCTTGTCTTCATCACGGTTTCTCTGCTGTACTTAAGAGATTCAAAGAGCCTCCCACTCCTTAGAAAGGGTCTTCAATGTTCCCACCTCCACCACCACCACCTACTGGCAGCGCCCTGGGTCAGGAGTTGCTATGGCTTTCTTGAGCCCCTAATAGCTTTCCAGTCCCCATTCTCTCCTCCCTGAATATGTCTGGCCACCTCAGTGAGCCCCGCAAGGGCACCCCAGTGTGAGTGTAACACGGTGTCTGCCTGGCTTTGAAATCCAGCTGTGTGAACAAGTTACTTTCCCTCCTTGCACACTGGTTTCCTCACCCATGAAATGGGGGTAATTACAGCATCTCCGAGGGTTGTTGGAGGACTCGGGAGATTGTGCTGTGAGGTGATTAGAACAATGCAATAAAAGTGCTGGTCCACTGTGACACTCAATAAACGTCAACCAGTCACAGCTAAAACGCAAGTCTGAGCACTCTTCGGCGAAAACACCTGTGTGGCTCCCATCACCTGTGGATAGAGACTGGGCTCCCTGGCTTGGCATTCCTGGCCCTGCCTGACCTATGCCACGTTATCTCTCCCTGCTCCCGGGTGGACAGAGGTTCCAGCCATGAGACGTACACATCCTACTCTGAATGGCGGTGCATTTCGAGTGTTGTCAGTTCTGAGCCTCCCAAATGCCAAACCCTGGCAGGCTACGCGGTTCCCCAGGCTGGGAAATCTCTCCCATCCTGAGCTCAGTCCAGGACGTGAGACAAAATCAGGGCTGCTCTGGACACCCAGTGTCCCATAGAGCTTTAGGGACATTCTGAGTTTACTCCCAGCTCTTTTCCCAGGGACCCAGTGTGCATCTGCTGCAGGGGGCTGAGCCTGACCGGGCACTGTGAGTGACAGCCCAGCCTGCTCCAGCACTTGTCTTCTCCTCCTGCGACAGTGGTACTCTGAGCACATTTTTCTTTACGCTATTTTTAACCTAAACTCCTTTCCAAGAAGAGGGTCTTTATCGTTAACTGGGCCCCTTTGTTCTATGGAGCACCTGGAGGAATCTGAAAATGCTCTCATCTGCATGATGGCAGGAGAACAATGTGGAGTTCCTGAGGCAAGCGTCTGGGGTGGCAGACGGTGAGGAGGAGGGATGGGAAGAGAGGAAGGAGACAAGAGCCACTAAGATGGGGACTGCGCACAATCCCAAAATGACACTCTGAGGAAAAGGGAGTGCCTGGGGTGCGTTTTATACGGTGTGCACTGATGTGATGTAAACCCTCCCCACCTCTCCTCCTACAAAAAGGCCTCCAGGAGAGTCCACTGTACTCATGAATATTTTGTAGGAGTGGCTTTTGGGGGAATGTGGGAAGGGGTGGAGTTTCACATCTGGGTCGACATGGAACTCAAATGGAAGGGGCCCTAGAGGAGGCAGGTGTCCAGAGGCAAAGGAGACCAGGAGGGTCAGAGAATTTTAGCCCTTTGGAAAGTCACTAGTTTTGGGAAAGGCTGTGGACTTCCCAGAGGGTGGGGAATCCGTGGGATCAAACCAACCTTGTCCAGCTCTCAAGAGACTGGGAGGCCTCAGATGTCATTTTTTTTACATGAGTTAATAAAATCTACCTTGTAGGTTGCAGTGAGGAGTAAAATAAGTGATCAATAAGAGCATCGGATGGATGGATACATGGAGACACGATTATTTGAGGTGGCTTTTCTTCATGGTTACTCCTCAAGAAAAGTTCTCCCACTGAAACACATCCCTAAAGACAGGCCCAGCCCAGGCCAATTTATAGCTTGAGGCAGCCAGCCAGGGTATGGAGCCCTGACACATTGTAGAGATAAACCACAAACATGTTAACTCAGGTTTCCAGAACCACTCTTCTGGCAAAATACGCACTGACCACTATGCTGCAACAAAGTAAATGGCACCCTCTTATAGGATTTTTTAAAAATCTCTTGTTGTGCTAACCCTTTTCTGTTTCTTTTCTTAATTGAGATATAACTCATATACCCTAAAATCTATCTTTTAAAAGTAGACAACTCAGTACTTTTTAGTATATTCACAAAATTGTGCAAGCATCACCACTGTCTAATTCCAGAACATTTTCATCATCCCAAACAGAAACCTCACACCCACTGGCAGCCACTCCCCCAGCCCCAGGCAACCACTGACCTTTCCGTCTCCATGGGTTTGCCTATAGTTTGAACATTTTGCCATATTCACGTGTAGTCAGAGTAAGCTCGGAGTCCATACTGGCATTTGCTGAAATTCAAAAACCCAGTTGTTCCTGCTGCTCACCCATAAAATGCGAATTAAAGCTTCTGACTACGCCTTCCAATGAGCTGTTTGATTTGGAGATGCCCCAAAGGCAACCTGAGGGAGGAACAGCCATCACCATAAAACGGGAAATATTTGGCTGAGTATTTTCAGAACACTGACTCCACTGGGGCCAGAGAATGAAGGAGTAAGTGAATTTCTTTCTGTATCTAGTTTTTTATTAACAGAAAAATCCGTTTCCCCTGATCCTACGGAATAGATGTTGAACAGAGATTGAAAGACGTAGATCTGGCCCTAACCGGTTTGGCTCAGTGGATAGAGCGTCAGCCTGCGGACTCAAGGGTCCCAGGTTTGATTCCGGTCAAGGGCATGTACCTTGGTTGCGGGCACGTCCCCAGTAGGGAGTGTGCAGGAGGCAGCTGATCAATGTTTCTCTTTCATCGATGTTTCTAACTCTCTATCCCTCTCCCTTCCTCTCTGTAAAAAGAGGCAGCTGAATGTTTCTCTTTCATCGATGTTTCTAACTCTCTATCCCTCTCCCTTCCTCTCTGTAAAAAAATCAATAAAATATATTTTTTTTAAAAAAGAAAAGAAAGACATAGATCTGAAGGGGAAGCTAAACTATTTACCTGCCTGGGCACCCATGTGCCTAGGTCCAGCCCTGACCCCAGAAAGGACTTGCTCAGTAAAGCCCTTTCCTATGGTTCAGAAAATGTACCCAAAACTTGGGAATAAGGGTGACAGCATGTCATCCGGGTGTCACATGAGGTTGTGACCTGGCCGAGACTGTTTGATTCTCTAAGGGACCATCCCCTTCTCCGATTTCCTATTTACTATTGATTAGGGACCAGACTCTGCAAAGTTCCATGTTAAGTTGTAGAAAATTGATGAGTTGTGAATGATTTTCTTTTGGTCAAGTAGAAATACAAAGGATTTCTGTTCAGTAGGACAGATAACACCAAAGTTTCAGTTCATTGTCCCTGTAGGACACTGGCCAGTTTGTGTGTAACTTAGCGATCTTATTTCAAGATTCTTCCTCCCCACATATACAACGGACTCTCAGACACTCTGCCACCCTGCTTATTCCCTCATGAATGGGTTAAATTAACCTCTGTCACATGTTGAGCATATATGTGTATGACTCAGGTCTTTAGTCTTTTAAAAAGTGTGCTTTGACAAAATCCCGAGTTTCTAACCACAGCCAGTGAGCAAGGAAGCCCCCTGCTGGCAGGGCCATTCTATCCACCAGACTCTATGAGCACAAGCTTTTCCAAGCCCTGCAAAGATATTTGGGACCTGGGAAAAAAAAATTCAGAGCCTCCAAAACATAAAAAGAAAAATGTAAATTAAAAAAAGAATAAATGCTTAGATAAATGTCTACAAAATACAATCTTTTATATGCCTACCAAGTATAACTTGTCAACCATAGCTCATGATTATTTTAAGATTATTTTTAATATGGGACATTCTCAGTGGTCACAACTGATGCAGGGAATCCTTCAAGACGAAAGGAGAAGGAATATTCTGTGTAACAGTTTCACTGACCGTGAGATGGAAATAAAGGTATTTCTTGGGGACATTCTCTTGGAGGCGCAGTGGTCCCATCTCATCTGCCCTGTTTCTGAGAAGAGATTGACTGTCGCTTACAGAAACCCAGGTCCACCTGCCAAACTCGCCTGGGCTCCCTAGGACCTGGTGGGAGAGGACAGGCACACTTCATGCCCACCCCTGACTTCCCATATCGCCCAGACACTGTTTCATCGCTCTGTGGTCCCGTGCCCTGTTTCAGGGCCACTGGGGTGGGCTGGGGCCTTGACGCAAGTTAGCTGCCCATCTGAGCAACAAGAGACCACCTCACTCTTTGCCCAACCCACCAAACGTCATGGGGGAACGTACCAATAGGAGTCTCAGATGACCACAGTCATCCACCTGGTTTGGCTTCACTGAATCTTTCCTGCAGGCTGTGAGGACCTGGCACTAAACAATACTAAGGACATCCTGGTTTTGAGCACCTTCCAGGTAATCAGTCACTGGTTGGTATCCATGGTAACCCTTCAGGGCAAAAAAGAAGGGGCCCCGTGGGGATTTCAAATCTCCATGTTAACAAGGTCACAGATTATTTTTTTAAAGATCTAAATAATCCAGAAGTATCCATTGTGGTCCACTATAGACAGCAAGTGAAGTGTAAAAGCATCACCTGTTTCCAGCACAAGAAACTCTGAACCAGACCAAAATCCCTCTTCCAGGCACAGGGTGCGCATTAAGGCTCCGGTCCTCACTTCTCTGAAACTGTCGTCAGGCCCGTATCACTGTATACAAAGCCAAGTTCTACTTTGACTCAAAATAAAAGAAGAAAGCAAATACATAAACTGTGAGCCTCAAGGTTTTTACTAAGAAAGACCCTCATCCTCTTGGCCTCAAAACCCTGAGATCAGAATTCTAGCTGTAGTTCAAGTTCTAAGGGAACCTTGGGGCCGGTGACTTATTCATTTGTACCTCAGTTTCCCCATCTGTAAAATGGGCCTGGCCATTAGTTTAAGGATCAAGTCAGGATGGAATGAGATAATAAATCTAAAGTGTCCAATACCTATTGAGTGCCTGGTAAACATTTGCTCTAAAAAGTCCGATCATTTTAAAGTCAATAACTACTTCACATGGCACCAAAAAAAGAGAGTAAAGGTTTCCAGGTTTTTAAGAAAACATGACTGGATGTTTGCTGAGGTCCGTCCTGTACAGATATGCTAACCTGGGAGGATTTAGGTCACATGGGATCAGCATATTACGTTTCAGACCCCACCTAAGTGAGTCTATTAGTGTTGAACTCTTTGCAGCTCCCCAGGTGGCATATTACTGCTTGCAGAATATTTTAAAATATAAATAGTGATTGGTTTTGATTTTGAAGCCTTTGTATATTCTGGCATCAACTTTTTCTTTTTCTTTTTCTTTTTGTAAAATGCAGGCAAAACCTAGACAAGGGGAAGGTGACAAGCCAGTGAGAAGCAAAGAAAGCCCTGAGCTGGGAGTTATAAATTGCAACATCTCCCACAGCACGAGCATCCGTGGGGTTGTTTAAATATTTAACCCACATTAAATAGAATGTGACTTGCAAAAAATCGGAAGAGACTGAAAACCCTGTATTTGGCAAGATCAGATCCATCCTTCTTCCTCAAACCAGTGGTCTCCGAAAACAAAAGTGACACATCATTAGAAGAAAATGTACTTGAGTGCTGCACACTGCTGAGCTGACTGCTGGCTTCAGTCCTGCTAACCTTGTTGTC
The DNA here is from genome assembly GCF_000412655.1 of Myotis brandtii. NCBI lineage: Eukaryota > Metazoa > Chordata > Mammalia > Chiroptera > Vespertilionidae > Myotis > Myotis brandtii. The sequence continues at coordinate 2,688,755 of NW_005370271.1, forward strand.
CATGTGCTTACTGCCACGGCAGGCAGCTGTCCGTTACGGCCTACGTCAGGGAGCACGCTCTCGCTCTCTCCTGGCTTCCTCTGTTGTGGAGCCCATGTGAAGTGCAAACATCTGCATTCCTGAGCCTCCTTGCCCCTGGGTGCAGACATGTGACCAGATCTGCCCCATCAAAGGTAGCAAGCACCTTTGATTGAAACATGAGCTCTGGGCAGAAAGCGCTGGTATGTCTCAGGCAGCTATGCATCAGCCTGGTGGGTGGCCGCCGCCACAAATCCCGGCATCACAGCTCGGCCACGAATCTGTAAGCTCCCTAATAACCCCTGAGCTAATATAGCCCTTCCTGCTTAAAACCCAGCTTCTGGCAAGTAATAGACACTCAGTGAATTCTAATTGAATTGAGAGCCCATTGAGCCGAAAACTCTGCTGTGTCCGGGGTTTCAGGAACCCGTCTGCTTGGAGAGAACTGTCTGCTTTGAGGTATGTCTTCCCCTATGAACTGGGAAGGCAGGGGCTGTGTCCACCAAACCCTTGGTTGCCAGGGCCTGGCAAGCACTTGGCCAGCGTGGGCCCCAATGAACCCTGGACGGTATTAGTTAATCCCCTGTAAACCTTCCTGATTCTCTGGGGTTGCTTTTTCGTTCAGGCATATCCTTGGGGGGTGGGGCTCACCCATTTGAGAAGGTTGGAACAAGGGGCTCTCCCAGGACCACCCTCAGGCCCAGGCAAGGGGCCCCACTGTGGTTCCTGGGCCTTGGAGAGTCCTGCCCTGGCCCCACAGCTGCACCTCACAGCGTCAGGAGTCCACAGGGCCAAGAGGAAGTGCCCACTAGGAGCCCACCCTCCCTTCTAAACCCCACTTAGGACCCTGGATTTCCTTGGCCCGATGATGCGAAAGCCCAATTCCAGGCCTATGGGGGCCTTTCCCCCAGATCCAACCTCCTAAGAGCAGACCGTGCTGGTGATGTGTGCATGGCTGGGCCCAGGGGTGGCGATTTGCAAGAGAGGGATATGTCTGGAGTTTTAACCCTTGGGCATGTACAAGGCCTGGGATGTATGGGATGGATCCCGGGGAAGAAGGGAGCGCGTGGGGAGGGCAGGGGTGGCCCCATGCAAGTTCCCGCTCTCCCTCCCACATGCTCTGGAGCAGAACCCCAAGGAGTCCAAAGATTCCAGATTTGAACCTGATATTCCAGGTAGTTTTTAACATATGCTTTGTCAAGGTCAATGGGTAGAACAGATGTAATTTAGTAGTTTGTCTGTGTACGGGTTACCTATTGGTGTATAAGGAATTTCCCCAACACTTAGCAGCTTCAACAGCCTAAACACACATGAACTACCTGACAGTACCTACGGGCGGAAGCCGGGACCCGCTTAGCTGGCTTTTCTGCTCGCAGTCTCAGGAGGCTGTGGTCCGGGTCCACGGTCTCATCTGAATGCTCAACTAGGGAGGGACTGGCTTGCGGGCAGTGTTCTGCTCCTCGCAGGCTGCTCCTTGCCATGTGGGCCTCCCCCACCTGGCAGTTGACTCCATCAAAGCGTGCAAGCCCGAGAGTCCACCAGCAAACCAGAGTCACCATTCTTTGTAGCCTTTTGTGAAAGCGACACCCATCACCTTTGTCATATTCTATTGGCTAGAAGCAAGTCAGTAGGCCAGGCCACACTCAAGGGGAGAGCACAAAGCACCCACTGCCACGCCCCAAATGTCCCACCCTAAGGCTGCAGCAGAACCCAAACCCTTCACTGTGAGCCAAGCCCAGGGCTGTGCGTGCATCGCTCAACCCAAGAGCTCAGCCTCCCCAGGGCACCACCCTGCACCCTGGACAGATGAGCAAAGCCCAATTCAGAGGGAGCGTCTGTGGAGGACAGAAATTACCACCTCCAGTTCCAATTACCAGCTGAGCTAATTGCAAAAGTAATTGCAATTGAAGGGTCTAATTACCAGGCTGGGCCAGAGAAGTGCCTTCTCCCTGCCTTTGGGGAGCCTCCTGCTGCCTCCTGGGGGCTGCAAACACGGTGGGAAACCCCTTCTTGAGGGAACAGGTTTGGCCTGTGTCGCAGAGACCAGATGGTCAGAGACAGCCCCCCCTTCCCACCCAGATAGGCTCCCAGCCCTGAGAGTGACCTCTCCCCTTGCATTTCTGCCCAGCTCTGGACCCTTAACATACTCCTGTGCTACAACCAAACACCAAGAAGTATGAGCAGTGGCCTCCTTGCGCCGGCATCTGGGTCTTGGCCCTCTCCCCTGCCCTTTCCTCCCCCATGTGTCTCTACACCAGGCATGATCAGCCCTGGGGCTCTGTCTCCTCTCAGAACACCCCTCCTGCTGGGTTCCACAACCTGCCTGCAGGAACTGTTCCTGGTACTTCCTGCCATGGCACCCAGGCCTGCAGAGCACACGTGGCCCAGGAAGCCCAGCCCACCCTGGCCCTGGGTGCGCCCAGCACACAGCACAGCAGGTCTTATAAATCATTGTGAAGAGAATGAAAGTCAAGGAAGAGAGACCACCACGGCGGCCACCCTCCCCTACCTGACAGCAGCTTCAGCTGCCTGCTGCCCCCATTACATCCTCCAACCCCCTCTCCACACCCCAAACTAGCTGTCCTTGGGCCTGGCCACGCACACACTCAGTGTGGACCCCCCGAAGGCTGGAGCTGGGGCGAGGCTTGCACAGACTCTGGAATCAGGTCCCGATCCCCAGGGTGTGATGGGAAGGGAGTTGGGGTGACTCCAGGTAGGCACACTGTCCTGGGCCCATGGACTCCTTGCTCATGGGGAGCAGTGCAGCTGGAGGGCCAGGGCAGGGTCTTCCAAAGCATGGGGACCATGGCAGGGGTCCCTCTGCCTGGGTCTGGGGGTTTCCCTGGAAGAACGCCTAGTTCTATAGACAACTTTCCAACTCAGGAGCGAGCGGGCCACTGAACCTTTAATGCAGCCTCACTGAAACCACACTTCTCAGCTGGGCCAACCTGCCTCTCTGCCTCTGTCATTTTATCCCCCTCCCCCTGTGCTATGGCTCCTCCTTGGGGGGGGGGGAGGCTGAGCCAGGTTTGGTGGAGCCCCGGCAGCTTACACAATTTGGGGTGGGTCGCCTGAAGGAAAGACCACAAATGATGATTGCAACACGAAGCACAGAGCCCTGGAAAGCGAGGGCCCCTGAGCTTTGGACCATTAGCTTCATGGCAGACTCGCCCTTCTGCCCAGCTGTCCCAGCTCCCTTCTGACACTTAGCACCCTCCTTTACCTTTCTGGACCAGCGCTTCCTTGGCCCTTCCCACCACTCCCCATTCCTGCCGGGTTAGGGCTCCCAGGATGCCCTAGACCTGGCCTCACAGTGCCCACATCTCCCTGCATCGTGGGTGTCTACCTTTACCTGGAGGCTCCCTGGGGCAAGCACTGTGCTGAGTCATCAGCATTTTGGCCTGGGGCGCACAGGTGTCTTTGGAGACATGCTGAATAAATTAACAAATGAACACTTTTCCAAGAAGATAGCAACGACATGAGCATGGGCTATGGACGGCTGAAACCTCCAGCTGTCCCAAAGCAGGGGCTGCTGCACCAGGACAGTCTCCTCCAGCCCACCCACAGCTACCAGCCTGCAGTTCCCAGCTCCACACTCCCACACCTGGAGACCAGGCACAGGGAGGCCACCAGGGGGCAGTGCGGCCACATGGACACTCCTCCACTGGCAAGGGACTGCCCAGCCCTCAGCCTCTCCCTGCAGAAGGCGTCTCCTCCCAGCCCCACCATCCAGCTCCCTGTTTCACAGAAGAAAACCAGGACTGGGGAGTCAGGCAGATGCGGGATCGAACCCCCGCTCCACCACTTCCATCCTGGCTGTGTGGATTTAGGCAAGTTCCTTCCTGTCTCTGAGCCACAGTCTTCCAACAGGCAGGGCTGCTGTGATGCCCGAGGGAGTCTCTGGAAATGGGAAACTGCCGAGAGCACGTTGATTATTGGTTAATTCCTAATTAACCAATTGTCTCTGTCCACTGTCTGATTCCCACATGATGACACATTAACCCAGCTTTAGCTTTGGGGAGAAATGATGAAAATGCCAAACCCATAACAAGGTTATAGAAAGCTCTGATTTTGTCTCTATTAAAGACATCATGAGCAGTTCATTGATTTTTTTTTTTTTAAAGGGAAATGAGAGGACACAGGAGCAAACCTTTCTGGGCACCAATTGAATTAGCAGCTGGGAGACTGCAGGCCCAGCTGAGCAAACACTGGTCCCTGCCCCTGCGCCTCCTCCTTCCCCTGACCACAGGCCGTGAGGAGACTGATGCCTCTCTGGACCCATGCCGAGCACAGGGGCTAGCACACAGTTGGTGCTCAATTAATGTGCAGCGTGTGGCTCTGAGGAAGATTTTGGGAAATCCTTTGGCACCTACCAACCTTAGGGGTGCTATCTGAGACATCAGGGGTCCATGGCTGTGCACCCTGAACCCTGAGGTGGGGGAGGTGGGTCCACTGGAAGGTGCCAGTAGCTCACAGAAACGAAGGGCGAGTGGGAGGGCTGTGCTGGGCAAATACTGGAGCAGCTCTGAGAGCCCAGAGCAGAGCGCCCGCCCTTCTGCTCTCTGCCAGGTTGCCACCATGATGAATGGCAAGAGGTGAGGAATGACCTCTGCTGGTCTCTGCCCATGAGGTGAAACCTCTGGAGTAAGGCCACCCCTGGCCTGGCCTGGAGAACACGAGACCTTGATGGACAGCCCCAGGACAAACCCCAGTACAGGGGGCAGAGCACAAGTCCCCCAGTGAAGGGGGCAGGGAGGCTGGGTGACCAAAGACCAGTGAAGGTCCATGGCACAATCCAATGTAGTTGAGATCAACCAGAACCTTCCATGCTGTTCAGGGCTGGGCCCAGGGTGATGAGAGCTTACTTGGCACTGACTCTGGAGCTGCTGGGCAGAAGAGCTGCGGGTGGCCATCTTGGGGGAACCCCCTGAGACCATACATGGGGACAGCAGGCTTGAACAATGGAGAGAGATGAGAACAGTGTTTGAGTGTCCGGATCTAGCTATACCTCAAGCCAACATGGGCTTCTCAGTTATGTGAACAAGATCCCTTTGGGGCTTAATCCCACCTCTAGCAGTTGCAACCAAATGAGTGTGGACAAATCCAGCCTTTGGTCTCAGGTTCAGAGGCTGCCTGCAGTGTCTCCCCTTCTCCCCAGTCTTCCCCATCCACCTTTCCGAGTAGTCGTCCTGATTCTCCATACTCCCAGCTCACCTGGTCCTGCCTGAAATGCGTCCCAGAGGATCCCAACCTCTCCAGGTGGCCACCTCACCCAGGTACCTTCCCATGGACCCCTTGACCTTCCCCATCCTTCCACTCTTAGGTAATGAGCTGCCCCCTGGTCACCTGCAGTTGCTAGCACATGACCTTCCATGAATCCGTCAGAACCAGATGCTAAGCTGCAGGAGAGTCAACAGCTGCCAGGGAAAGAGCAGCTTGACTGGCTCTTCACCAAGGGTTGCTGTCCTATCCTTGACAGGACTCTGGAAGTCAGCTCAGGGCTTCTCACCCTGGTGTCCTTTTTGCAGCATCAAGGTCGCTCCCAACAGAGGAGCAATCAAGTCATCTGTCATATCCCCTAGACACAGAGAATCAGGAAGGGTCCTTGGGATTCCTGGTGCCCTAGCATGCCTCTGCCTGTGGTCATGAGTGTCTACTTAAATGCCTTCAGCGACAAGGAGCTGACCACTTCTCTGGTAAATCATTCTCTTGCTAGAGAGCAAGGTTCCAGAACCCCCAGAGTACCCAACCTCACCCCAGCTACATGCAAGACCTCAGCCAAGCCTGCGGAGGAAGACGTACAAAGAGTCCCCATCCTCAGACCTGCTCCTTTCCTTGAGTCCTAAGACTCAAGGGGACCAAGGAGGCAGATGGAGGGGTCATGTGGGTCATGGAGTCAGGCCAGGCACCCACTCCTCTCCCATGGGTTTCTCACCTGGGGCATCCAGGCTGGGGGTGGCCAGAACAGTGCACTCCCAGCTGAGGGACCTATTAGTATGCCCAGACAAGGACACTGAGCCTGGGAGAGGTGACCTCATATTGGATTCAGCATTGACATGAGTATCCAACACAGGTCTTCCAGGCTTCCAAGGACCGTCTGATCTCCCTGCTACACTGGGCCCCCGACAGGCTCTCAGGAAATGTCTCAGGAAGGAATGGGAAGAAGAGGGAGGAAGGGTTTCTGAGCACCTACTGGGTGCCAGGGCTTTTTACTGACACTTCACTCATCAAAACAGGACAGTGATTGCCCCATCCTCAGAGAGGATGTTTGACCCCAAGCCACTCCACACTGCGCCTCTCAGCCCTCCCTTCCTCAATAGGAGCGCACATGATAGATGTCCCAGTGATGTTGGCGGCTGCTCCAGCTCTTCCTGCACAAGGAAGAGGTTACTGCTAAGAGGAAGATGCAATGGAAATTTGGGGGTGGTATAGGGGGCGCAGTGATTTCTCCAGATCACAGCCTGAGAATTTTTGAGCCCAGTCACTTCTCCAAGCTGGCTGGGCAAGGCCCCTGTCTGCCCCACACACCCTCCCTTCCAGGAGCCACCCTAGCCCTCCTCCCCAGCCAGTCCGAGCCCTGCAACCTGCCCGGTGCACGGCCTGGCCAGGCGTGGCATTTAACAAGGGGCAGGGAGGAGGGTGGTCAGGAACAGCCCACTCGGCTATTTTATGAGCATTTATTATTATTACACACGCCACTTATCGAGTTCCCACCAGGCATGTGGTAAGTTCCAGCTGTGCAAATCAATTCTCTTCTCTCAGCCTGTTTCTTATCTGGAAAATGCACGATTCTAGTGTCTGCCTTAAAAGATTGTTGGAAGACATAAAGGGAATGACTAAGTCTTCAAATAACATTCGCTACTCTTAAGTACACTACTTCTTGACAACAGCATGGTGAGAAGGTACTGTTAGTCCCATTTCATAGATGAGGAAACTGAGGCTCAGGGAGGTGCAGGACCATGCTCCGGGGTGACACCGGAGCTCTCACTTTACCATACATGTGTCTGAATTTCTTAAGCTCCATGTTCACTCCCACCAGCCTGCCAGGGGCCAGGGGCTCTGAGGCGCACCAGGCTTGACCCACAGTCCAGTGGAGGAAGAGACATAGACAGTTGCAATCCAGGAGTAGGTGCTGTGATGGACGGAGGGCCTAGGGAGCTGTGGGGAATTAAGGGGGGGGGGGTCCCAACCCAGCCTAGAGCGCTGGGGAGACCTCAGGAGCAGTGCCCTCTTAGCCAGCCTTAAGGGATGAGGCCTGGATATCGAAACAGCCTCCAAATTCCTCAGGGAAGCAACTGGATCAGGGGTAAGGACAGGGGCTCAAAGCCCGGCTCTGCCCCCAGCTGTGCGAGCAACTGCCTCTCTGAGCCTCAGTTTACTCATCTATATAGCGGAGACTTGGTAACAGTGAGGTTGTGTTGGTGAGAGCACCTGGCACCTGGTAGGAAATTCTAGTTGACAAAGCCCTCTCTCCCCTCAGTGTCCAAATGCTTGTTGAGCGCCTCCTGCATACCCGGCCTGCATGCAGGGCTATCATGATCTCATACAGACGAAAATGCTTGGGCTCAAGTTGCTGAAGGAATTTGCCTAAGGTCACACGGTTTCAGAGTCAACTCTGCAATCCCTGAGGGCTTGCTCTGGGCTCCTCCCTTCAGCGAACCCTCCAAATAGCCCAGAGGACAGTTACTTGCTTCCATTTCACAGACACTGGAATGAAGGATGGGGACCTGCACAAGATCGTCCAGGGCCCCCTTGATGAGGCTGTGACAAGGGCCCACCTTAAGCTTCTTGGGGACTCCCTGTCCGAGCACCTCTGCCACCAGGTTCCATATATGGCCTTGGACAAAAATTGACACAAGTCACCTGGTTCCCAAAGGGCTTTATAAGTAGACTATGTGATATCTGGGTCCCGTTTTTTGGAGGAAATCAGCTTATCAGAGGGGCAAGTTAGCTGTTGATGGGACAGGAGTGGACAGAGGTTGCTCCTCCACCTGTAAACTAGGAAACAGGAGCACTCCCTGCCTCAGGTAGCAGAGCGCCCCCCGCACACCCCCCCCCTCCCGGTTTCTCCCTGGGACTGGCCCCACACCTCTGTGACCATAGTCTGTGAAGTTGGGCCAGCATATCACAGTGCCCGGCTGCAGGGTTTGGGCCCAAGTCCCAGTACTCTTGGTGTCTCCAGGGGAAGGGAGGGCTCTTTCAATGGAGCTGTCGAGAGGAGAGGATGGGAGCAAATGGCCGCTCTGCCCAAGAGTGAAGACAACACAGGGGAGAGGAGCCAAGACACAGACACTGCGTCCCGGCCCACCGCCTGACTGTCTACATGTAGCCGTGCCCTAGCTAAAGCAGCCCCTGAGAATACGGAATTACAAAACCCAGTACTCCACACTCTCCTTAAGCCTTTTTCTCCGAATCAGGAGTCTGACCCTTGCAACAGCAGAACTTGACAAATACAGTGACCCAGAGTGGAGCTATCACAATAGCCGTGAAAAAGATACAAGAAAGCATTAATGTTCTAATAGTAGTAATTAAACAAACAGGAAAACAATCAAATTAAATAAGAGTTTTGCTTATCTAGACGGCAGTACTTAAGGGGAAATCATTTGTTTAGGGAAGAATAAGGGGAAATGTATGGAGCCTCCTGCAATCCTGAAGAAGGCAGCTGGGCACTCAGGGCAGAAGCCATCATGGATGAGTGCTAACTATGTACCAGGTGCTTCTATGACTATGACTGCGTCCCATCCTCAAACACCCAGCACAGCGGGGGTTTCACAAATGAAGAAACAGATGTTCAGAGGAAAGAGACCCTTCGCTAAGCACACTTAAAATTTGCATTGAGCTCCATCTCATTCTAAGTCCAAGGCTATTTGCTCATCAAATAATTCATTCAGCAATCATTTATAAGCACCTACGGAATACCAGACCCTGGGATGGCTCTGTGATCAGTCTGCTGGTCATCATATGACCATCACGGAAGGTCTCCAAAAGTGGAAATCCGCAGGGAAAATAAGGGCCAGCACCAATGGGACAGGGCTCCAGAGTCTGCCTCCAGCCCCAACCACTTCTGGGGTCTCCAAGCACAAGGCGAAGTTCTGGACTGTCTGGCGGTAGAGCCTGGGCATGTTCCTGGGACCAGCACAACTCCTGGCCTTGGAAGTGACATGCCCTCTGTTCTTGAGAAAAGCACTAACAGTCTTTCCTGAAAACCCCTCGACTCTTCCTAACATGAATGAGAAGTCCCTTGCAGATAATTATACAACCTCTACTGGTGCAAATGAAATGCAAATTCTTTGTAAATCTTTTCTTTTTTTTTTTTTTTTTAAATATATTTTATTGATTTTTTACAGAGAGGAAGGGAG